>NC_062967.1:7774507-7976318 GCF_023119035.1 Salvia hispanica | reverse complement strand
CGGTTTGGTTTGGCCATGTCTAGTGTATATAATTCTTGTAAGTTGGAAAGTATATATAATTCTTGTCCAATCCTAATTAGTTTGGGAGTGACCCAAAATATGTTTTATAATTTATTAAATGCATTAAAATATTACATTAAAATAATACAATTGATTCAACTTACTTTTAAGCAAATGTAGAATCACAATCTACTATTAATTCACCATGTTCTTTTAATTTTGCAAACCAATTTAAGCATTGTATGCGTGCTATGGTAACTTTATTAGTCTGAAGCCTCTTGGCTTGTATTCTAAAAACAAAACATGACGGATTGATCTAAAGCAGATAATACATTACTACTAGTGTTGGCACGATACTAAACGCTTTTCCACAAAACGAACAAAACGAAAACGCTACCAAATTTCAACAGCAATCAAAATCATAAAAGGAGTGGTAGATAGTAAATTTCAACAGCAATCAAAAGCAATTCCATCTAGTTTTGAAGCATGACATTCATCAAATAGGAAAGTCGGTCAGATTTGTTGAGTTGAGTGAACTCCTTAACTATGTAATGATCTTCAGTATTGACTATCATTGTGGCAGCACGCATGTAGACATCAGGTGTGATATCCATATCATTCAGGATTGCAAATGCATCATCACACAGCTTTGACAGTTTCAATTTTTGGAGACCAGATTTCACACCTCTGCTTGTACTGGTTTTATGTGAACTTTGTGTTTGGATCGAGCCGCTCTTACCAGTGTTTTCCGTTAGAGAACAACACTTGCACCACTTCTCCCACAGCTCAACATTATGATTTTTAATAGCCTCCTGCATCAATATTCAGCATCAATTTTTTATGTATTCGAAAAAGGATAGAAACGACCATACCAGTTCAGGAGATGGCGCGTTTTTCATAGCCATTATCTTGCTGCGCATTTCTGAAACTTCAATAGTTTGATCCTCGTCGAACCATAAACCGGCTTCTCCAAGTTCGGCTTGGAAGGTGTCACACATACTCATCCATTCCTTGCACTCGAAATGGATGTGGCTGGAGTGACCGGCCTCGACTTTTTTATCAACGTATTGCTCGTATACGTTGATCAGAATCTCAACCACACCAATATTCCAATCACAGGAATACTCAGCAATGGCCTTCTTCTTCTTCTTTTCTGCGCTGTTCGTCTTTTTCTTGTTGAGATTTACACTGCTATCGCTTGACCTGCTGCTTGAGGAAGACATTGCAATGCTGAATGCGAGAGGGGATGGAAGAAACAAGATAGAGTTTTTGATGAACAGAAAGCTTCTGCTGAAAGAGGAGAGAAACATGATGAAGAGGCTGAGCGTAGAGTTTATATATATTGCATGAGTCTTGGCTTCGGTTGAAAGATTCAAGGCTAAAATTTACATTTACCATGTAATTCAGTTATGCAAGAGTACTAGAGACACTAATGCTTTAATTTATTTTTCATAGAATTCCTATATAACGATTAATTTGGTGCATGGCTTCCACTGAAAGATTCAATAGTAGTACTTATTTTTATTTACATATAGTTAACATCTATCGTATTTATTTATCACAGTGCCCGTTCTGTTTGCTAAACAAAATTATCACCAATATAGTCTAGGATAGACTCAAATGGGCTTTGTCTAGGATTAATTAGTGAGGGGGTAAGGCCTGATGCTTAGTCATGAGATTAGGAAGAAAAGGAGGCTGCTCAGATGGGCCTATAGACGGGCCAGATCTACTGTTGCGGGCCAAGAATCGGCTGAAATAGTGAACCAAACAGAAGATTGTTGGAGAAGATAGGAGTAGTCTTGGGAATCGAACGAGCACATAGGTGGCGTTCGGTTGCCATGACTAATAATCATGAGACTATCCATCTAGGATTAAGTTGTAAGATTATTTTAGTTGGAGGAGGAGGCTATGACTAATTATCATGAGACTGTCCATCTAGGATTAAGTTGTAGGGTTCAATCTTATGAACCAAACAAGTACATATTTAATCATGAGATTTAATCTTGGTAACCGAATGCCCCATAGAGTACAATATTTTGGGTTTGGATCTCCTGTCACGTTCCTAAATTATTCGAGTGTTATTTTAAATTCATGCATTCTTTTATGTGATTTAATGAAATACTTGAACAAGGAAATATTTTTTCCACCTTATGACTGCATGCAACCTCCTCAATTATATTGATGACTTATGAAATATTTGAAAGCCCTTGCTGTAAACCTAAGTAGTCTTAAACAACTATCAGTGTTGAAAATAAAAATGTACGTTAGGATTTTGATAATGTTACAAAGTAGTAGTGTCGTTACAACTACTACCATTATCCTAATCTAGCCCGTTAACTTTCACCTTCATTGTATTTCATGAGAGAGAAAAACAGAGTAGGTGGTTGCCGATTGCAAACGTAAATGTTGAATTCAATCAATAACGTCTACAAATAATCATGATTCGATACGATTATGGAGTAATTTATAATCAATACCAACAAATTATATGAGCACATTATCACTTCGCAATCATGGAAATTGTTCTAAACATAGTACTTTTAGCTTTCAACTTCTCAGTGCATAGATAGTGATAGGATTTAACATGGTTAATAATTAGGTAATTTGCGTGTTGAAGCCCAGATGGGTGCAATCCAAATAAGTTAGCGTTAGATATGTTAGTACATCATATCGAACATCATTTGCTGAAGAACAGTAATTTAACACAAAACAATCTATTAGTTTTTTAACCTTAATCTATTACTAATTTTTTTAAAAAATTATTAAAATTTAGTGTAAATTATTATGTAAAAAGCTCCTACAAATAATCTAATTTATTTAAAAGTATACTTTAGAGTAAAATTTAGAAATTCCAACTCCTATTGATAAATATTTCTGCGTCCGTTGATTCCTGAAAATATGATTTTTTGTGTCACTTATCATATGTTTGATAATATCGAAAGAAATGTTTTAAAAGCGTCCTTCACTGTGTTTTTTTGTTGTAATCCGAGAGAGAAAAAATGTGATATCTTTTTGTGATAAACTATTATTGTAGTATATATGAACTACCGGACCATATGCAAGCAAAATACTAAATCACAATAATATGATAAATACTAGTAGTACTATAATACACTATACATTAACGACTTAACGTTAAGTGAAATTAAACCAAAAATATATCATTACGTTGAGAATTTCAAATCCAGTTAGATGATTCAATCACCATTCAAGTACGGAAAATTTATGGCAGAAATCCATATCGTGTTTAAAGAATTAAGCTTTAATACAAAGTACTATTCTAGCGATATAATCTCTTCTTTCTATATTAATTGAATCATTTTTCTATTTTAGAAAGTTCCAAGATAATTGAATTATTTTATTTTTAATAAAAAGTATACATTTTCTTTTTTACTTATCCACTTAACACACTATCATTAACCTACGTGCCAAAAAGAAGTGCATCTAGAAAAGATCATTGAATAAAGAGTTTTTGGGCACAAAAATCATAAACTTTCTCCAAATTCCAGTATTTCCCACCAACTTTAAATTAATTGGTGTTTAAAACCAGTAACTTTTGATTCGGTTGCAAAATATGTAATACTATAAATTGGAGTAGATAATGTTGACGAGAACTACACGTCTATACAAGAAAACTTATGGATCCTCATAAGTATAAATGAATAAATGAAGGATGTATGTGTGTGTGGCAATGAGGAAATATATGTTTGGAATAAGGAGACGTGTGTATCATAGTTAAATGTGATTTAAATATAAAGAAAGTACAGATATATCCTGGCCACTATTGTTTGCCTATCATTTTAGTGGTTGGCATGTCTACACAAATCAACAAAAATTCTCGTCCCATAAAATAAAATAAATATGAAAAGAAGACATGTTTCTCAGCAGAAAGATTTGGTAATCATACCTGTCGCGGTAAAAAAGCTCCCGATTCTTACAGCACAGTAAAAAGAATTTACAGTATTTACCGAACGTGTCGGTGAAAATAAAGAAATCGTAAATTGCTATATTTATACGACCGTATAAATTACTCCTATTGTTTTAAATAAATTATTAAAATAATAGTAATTGATTCTGCTTTGGTCTCCACTATTGAAATCTCTCCTCTCCTCTGCTCTGAAAATCTTCCTTTTCTGCTTCCCCCCTTTTCCGGTTACCGTTCGAGAAATCTATCCTTATCTTCGTCGCTAGATTTTGTCGTCTATACGCACAACTATCAGCATCTGTATAGTTGTAAGCTGTAAGCTGTATTTCTCTATCTCTGCAACTTGATCGGTTTATTGGCGGGGAGCCGGCGCTGGAGGGAAATTCTGAGCTTCTGACTTTGGAGTTGGAGTAGGAAATGGAGAAACGCGGATATAAGCTGCGTATCCTTTTGAATCTTCATTTTCATTTTCCTTGGTCTACATTTGTTTGTATGCGGAATTTGGATGCGCGTGTCGGTGGAGCTGAATGCGAGGTTATGGAATCTAAGTTAGGGTTTCAATTTTCGATTTAGTGATCTGAGTTGATTCGGCATTGATTTTTTTGGTTCAAGGCCGTTAAGTTGAGAGAGACGAGTTGAGAACATGACCAAGGGATTGAAAGCTTACTCAGTTGTTGTTGTGGTCTTCATTATTATAGCTAATTATAATCACTCCTGCTATAATATTATTTTCGTTTTCGCTTATTTTCTGGAATTGAATCAAAATTCTGAATTTTGTAATTTCAATATTAATTTGGATGTGATTTGGGAGGGATAGCTAGATTGAGAATTCATTGGATATGACTTGAGTAACCTATAATTTCTGGATTTTGTTTTGGTGGATCCGGTATAAACCAACTATGAAGTAGTATTATAATTCTTTCGACTTGCTTTTGAGGTATTTAAGTGATGAGTTACATCTATAATTTTCATGTGGTGTATTGTCCTTTCTTGACTGTATATAATCTAGAGGAATTTGTTGCACACGCGGGGAATGTAAATTGTTTGAGCTTCGGGAAAAAGAATTGCCGCGTATTTATTACAGGTGGAGATGATCAGAAAGTGAATCTTTGGTCCGTTGGCAAACCGACATCTCTAATGGTTAGTTAACAGATGGCAATAACTGATTTTTGCAGTATTCTAGACACGTGTTTCATGAAAATTTGCCTAATGAACGCTGCGACTCCATTTTTCCCAATTGAGACTGAGTTATTTTCCTAGTATATGCCAGCTTTATACTTCTCTGTATGTGTTCAAGTAAATGCACTAGTTTGATGATTAGATGAAACTGAAATTCCTCGATAAATGGCATAGGTAGCTTATTCCCCGTTTACCTGTGGGTATGTAGTTTTGGCAGCCCCTTTTACAGCAATACTTGGGAGTGCCATAAACATAAGTTTGCGTTGACAGAGCAGCATGCTTGTTTCTCACTCCAGAATCACTCTTGCCTGCTATTTTAATTAGTTGCATTCTTTTTTAATGATGTTATAATTTCTGTTATGATGGTATTTGAGTGGCAGATTTAATATGTTCTCTGTATATCTTGCTATAGATTCACTTGACAATTATGTATATCCTTAAAATGGCAAACTGCTGCATCTCCTAAAGCTAGTTTTTCTTCTTCTCGGGAATATACTGCTTAAACTCTCATACTCTTTTTAGTTTAACGCATTATGCCTACCTGTTGATGATGCAGAGCCTGTGTGGTCACACTAGTCCGGTTGAGTCTGCAGCCTTTGATTCAGCGGAAGTTTTAGTGGTAGCTGGATCGTCTTCGGGGGCCATAAAATTGTGGGATCTGGAAGAAACTAAAAGTTAGTGTACACTTTTTGTGATGTCCTATGCAATTTGGATTTGAAACTGAAACAGTTCTAATTTTTAAGTTAGTTTCATAGCCAGACTTGTCAATATGGCATTTGATGACTGAGTACTGACTATACATTTGTATGTCATTAAGTGGGATTTACTATTTGTTGCTTATAGAGTTGAGTGCTGCTGTATGTTAAATTGGACATTTTATTTCCACTGTTTGATGTATGTAAACTGTCTGTGCTTGGTCTGCCCCATGCTTATGAATCAATCCAGTGTGGTATCACTCTTGATGTGGTTAATGCTCTTAAAATGTAGTGGTTCGCACTCTTACCGGGCACAGATCCTATTGTACTGCCGTTGAGTTTCACCCATTTGGTGAGTTTTTTGCATCTGGTTCCATGGATACTAATCTGAAGATATGGGATATTAGAAAGAAAGGGTGCATCCACACATATAAGGGTCATACTCGAGGGATTAGTACAATAAGATTCACTCCCGATGGCCGCTGGGTAGTGTCTGGTGGATTCGATAATGTTGTAAAGGTATTACTTTGAGGATTTTTGTAAAGTGAAATTTAGAGAATAATTCTAATTTGTGTTGTTTGGTTCTAAAACCAATTTCTACTGTAAAGGTGTGGGACCTGACTGCTGGAAAGCTTTTGCATGATTTCAAGTTTCATGAAGGACATATTCGTACGATAGAATTTCATCCACTCGAGTTTCTTTTAGCAACAGGTAGATATGCCTATGGTTTACTTTAGCTGCCCATCTTCTGTTTCATACTTATGATTTTAAGTAGTGGAGTAACGTAATAATCATAATCCAGGTTCAGCAGACAAAACAGTGAAATTTTGGGATCTGGAGACATTTGAGATGATTGGATCTGCCAGGCGTGAGGTAGTTAAACTTGTCCTCATTATTTTGTTCAGAATAAAGAATGTTTAAATCTGCCTGTTAGCAATGTCCTCTTCCCATCACAATAAAGCAGAAACAAGAAAGATGAAAAAAATGAATTTATAATAACCACGAGCTTGCCTTTTGCTGTACTGCTATCTGGCCCAGATACCAGAACACCATAGATATTGGGATATACAAAAAAATAGTACAGTAGTTGAGTTGTTACTTTTTGAAGTCTTGTAACTCAAGTATGTTAGATTTGCATCTTTTAGTAGGTTTTACTGCTGAGCATTCTGAGTTTGGGTGATAGCCTGCGTGAAGCTCAAAGCAAACTTATATACTACTTGAATTTTCCGTCAGTAAGCAAACCTTTTTGTAACTCATATAAAGTAAATGCTCTGTCCTTTTGCTAGAAAAGTTTGTAATGGTGGAGAAATGAAGTTTGGATATTTGATTTCTATCGTAACAATAATCTGTCAATTAAAATCAGCCAACTGATTGTCCTCCAATAGCTCTGTGTGATTAATTATTATACTTGAAGGTTCTAACATTTGTTGATTTTATTGGAAAAAATAGTACTCCTATAGTATGTGTTTTGTGCTATTGCATATTTCAAAATAAGTATGCATGGGTATTATCTAATTGATACTCCCTCAGTCCCTCACTACGGGAGGCGCTTCTTTTTGTAATGTGTTTTAGGAAAATGATACTCCCTCTGTCCCATGTTACTTGAGTCACTTCTTTTTTTGCACTCGTTTTAAAAAAAGTATAATAAATAGTTAAATTGAAGAGAGAGTAAAGTAAGAAAGAAAATATGAACGAAAGTACTCTCTTCTGCATTATTCTCTCTCCACTTTAACTATTTATTATCATTTTTCCAAAACGAGTGCAAAAAAGAAATGACTCAAGTAACGTGGGACGGAGGGACTAATAAATAGTTAAAGTGGACTCTCTTACTTTACTCTTTCTCCACTTTAACTACTCATACTTTCCCAAAAGTCGTGCGGAAAGAAGCGCCTCACTTAGCGAGGGACAGGGGGAGTATTAATCTTCTCTCGTCATGTTTCTGTTTTACTTTTCTGTATCTAGTGTCCAAAATTTGGAAGAAAAATAAAAGAAGTTAAAACCAAGTTTGTTTTCTGATATACTACAAGGTACTTATGTGATCAATCTATCTGAACATAGTTCTGAAAAATGTTAGTTCTATATCATGCATGGTCAATTTGTTTTATCTTCCCTCAGGCTGCAGGAGTGAGATCTGTTGCATTTCACCCTGATGGTAGAACACTTTTTTGTGGACTTGATGATAGCTTAAAGGTATGGTTTTGGCTCATTCATTTACTGACTTGTTTTTTTAGAAAAACGATCGTTAAGATGGTATTTCTCTTCAACTGCAGGTTTACTCGTGGGAGCCTGTAGTTTGCCATGATTCAGTTGATATGGGATGGTCAACACTTGGCGATCTTTGCATTGATGATGGGAAACTTTTAGGCGGTGCATATCATGAAAATACGGTTGCAGTTTGGATAGCAGATGTCTCGGTATTTGCCAGTTATTTCTATTATTTAGTTGTCTTTAATCTTCTGTTTGTATATTTAGAACCCATTATTTCATTCCATAACAATAATGTAATGCCACTTGTGCATCAGCTTGTGGAGCCTTATGGTACAAGATTTGCTCCGGAGCAGTATGACCACTCTGGGCTGAAACATGCGAGTGAGGGAAGTCCTTTGGAGAAGGAAGAAAGCCATGTAAAGTCAAAGTCCAATATTAAGTCTACAGTGCCAGATAGCGAGTCTAAGGACATCAAAACTATTTATGTTGACCGTAAGTTTTATTATGTGTTTGTGTACTCTCTCCATCCATCAAGAACTATCTCTTAACTTATTGGCAATAAAGTCAATGGTTGACCCTTTTAAGCTGCAGGTGTGAATTCCATCAGTTCCAAGACAGCTGAAACAGTTGAAGTTCCTAAGGTTGTACAGACATCTGATTCCAGTCAAATCAGCGAAATTGGAGTGCAGAAGCCAAATCCTAGAGCAAGTTCGCCTCCATCAGATTCCATGGAAATCAGCAACGTTAAGATTCAGAAGCACAGTCCACCAGAAACTTTGCCTCCATCTGAACCCAAGAAAATCAGCACTATTGGAACCCAGAAGCGTGGTCCTGCAGCTAGCTTGTCAGCAAAAGTTAATGTGCCGTCCGTTAATAGATCTATTATCATGCCAAGCATAGTACCCCGAGATAGCACTGGAAAAGACTCAATTGGATCTAGAAGGGAATCCATTGCGTTGGCTAAGGCCAGCAGTGGCATGAATTCTAGATCATCTCACGCACGGAGGCAGTCAAGCAGTAGGTTAGATACGGAAAGAATGTCAGTGGCCCTTGAATCTCTGCCCTCTGATAATGTGAGAAAACCTGCTGTTAGTAGAAAGGATCTAAACATTCGTAATAGGCTGTTCCCTGATGCAAATTCAAAGGACTTTTCTGAGGAGAAACAATCAAATATTGATACTGTTGTTGAAAAGCCTGACAGAACTTCACTGCCAGCCACAACATCAAGTATGTAGAGTTCTTCATTCTATTTCTATATATGCTCTCATCAATGCCTCCTTAAGACTGTTATCATTCTATTATTACAGCCCATAAATCTATTTGTATTGCAATATGTGCATCTGGTGTTATGGGGAAACTTGACCCGAGTCTCTCCATGTGCTGGTAAAGTCAAAGAAGAGAACTTAATTTTAATCAGTCCGCTTGCTTCAAGGGGGAGTACAAAGATTACAAAAGTAACACATGCTACAAGTTTCCACTTCTATGCCATTTGTACAGCTGTATTTATAGATTTTGGTTCCAGTTAGAAACAATCATAATTTAAAACTTATTCTCATGATAGTGTGTGTGATAAATCAGAGCTCTGGTATCTGCTGCATCTTTCTTAACATAGTTATCCGCTTACGGTAACATTGTCAGTCCTATTTTAGCACATCGACTAAGTTAGGATGTTGGTTTCCTGTCATGCATAGTTTTTCAATCTCCAACAACTAATTATTGTGTGTAGTGAAGTACTTCTATTCGTACTTTGGCGATTTGTAATCCTCAACTCAAATTTGTTTTGATTTAGGTGACCAGCCTCTCAATTCCTGCAAAGGGGCGAGTTCCATTAAAGTTGTCAATGGAGGTTGCTATTTAAATTACTACTTCTCAGAAAAGATAATAGCATAATCTTTTACTTATATTTGTACTATCCACTGACAGTGGCAGTTGTGCATGGAAGGACACGTAGTTTGGTTGAGAGGTTTGAGGGAAAGGAAAAAGTTGATGTGGATGACATTTGCACCCCTGATAGGACTCGTGGTGGTGCTGCTATCGAGCCTGCGGAAACTCCCTCCCCCCAGGTAAAATTGTCTCCTTTCTGTGGATCTTATGTAACCTGAATGGTAAATTTTAGGCGATTTTTACTTTTATCTCTGAAAGATGTGGCGTGTTCAGGATATTTAGAGCAAGTTCTACATTGAAAGTCCTATAATACACTGACAGTGGATAGAGACCCACAATATCAGTTTAAAATGAATGAGCAACAGAAATTTACCACTTCATAATTCTACATAAAGTTTTAACCACTGATTCAGTATACTATTTCTTGTATTAAAATCTTTAACTGAGCAACTTATAACATCAAAATTCTTAGTGTTCTTTACTTTGACAGTAAATTTTTAGTTCCAAACATTTTTGCATTTACTTATGTTTGCTCCCTGATACGGCAGACTTAAGCATAAACTAGGGGATTTTATCTTTTCCTTGATAATGCTGTTTAAAAATTTATATTAGACTAATGATTTCACTATGTTGCAGATTACTGACCAGAAAATTGACGTGAGAGTGCAACCTACTTTGGATGATAATATTGTCCTCGAGAATCTTATGCAGAGTCATGATGTGCTATTGAGCACATTTCGGTCAAGGCTGACAAAGCTGCAGGTAGTTCTGAAAATGATCCTTAATTTATAACTCCACTCAAATTCACTATTTTGTTGCTTGCTGTTTATTATTTGCTGGGATCGTGAGTTCTCTTAGTAAGCAGCTTATCCTAGGGGTTGCCAATGTTTCAGTGGTTATATGATGTTTTCTTCTTGTTCTTCTTTCTGCATGATATTATCACTATCCTCCTTGTATTTTTCAATTTAAGCCCCTTCAGTACATGTTTTCCTGAGCTTTCTCATTGAGTACTGTAATTTCCCTGGTGCAGGTGGTTCGACATTTTTGGGAAAGGAATGATGTTAAGGGTGCTATAAATGCTTTGAAGAGACTGCCTGACCATTCTGTCAGTTCTTTATTTTCATTTAAAGGAATTATGAGGATATTTGTTGCTGCAGTGCAAACTAATTTCAGTGTTTGCGCTTTTTTTTTCTGAAAATTATATTACTCGTGCAGGTCCAGGCAGATGTAGTTGGTGTTCTGATTGAGAGAATGGAGGTTATTACGTTGGAACTATTTTCTTGCTTGCTTCCTGTGCTTTTAGGCTTATTGGAAAGCAAAGCAGAAAGGTAACTTTATCTGCAACATTGGTGAATATTTTTCTCTTACTGGCAAGGAGGATAAAAGAGACCCCACTAGAGTTTCTATAACCAAATTTGTTATATCTAGAGCAACGAATGTTGACTTAGTTGGAAGGTCATCTTCCGCAGTGAAATTTCTCTTTTGGTAGAAAATCTTTAACCTTGTTCATTTGTAGGCATGCTAGTCTCTCTTTGGAAATGCTTTTAAAGCTTGTAGCAGTCTTTGGCACAGTAGTCCGTACGACAGCTTCAGCACGTCGTTCGGTCGGCGTTGATCTTCATGCAGAGGAGAGGTAGCTAGTCTATTTTATTTTTTCTTAGATTCTCCTCATATTATCACACTCATCCCATTATTAATCAAATTGGATTAAGTTGTACTGGATTGCTTAGCTATTGATGTCTCTGCTTGCAGAATTGAATGTTGCAGACAGTGTTCATCGCATCTGCAGAACGTACAGAACATGCTTCCAGAACTTGTGAAGTGAGTATCCCAGTCTTGAACCTGTGCTCTCTACTGTTCGTTATAGTTTGTGTCGTTGATTTAGCATAACTGGTTGTCTGTCCCTTTGGTGTAGGAGGGGAGGTGTCTTAGCAAGATATGCACAACAACTGAACCTGGTTCTTCAACAAACATAGTGTATATTCAGTTGGAAGAAGGAACAGAATAATTGTAGTTAGGTCGTTTGTCCATTCACAAGAATTCAAGAATTCTTGGATATACATGGGGCCTTTTTGCAGTGAGCTGTGGCAGATTTAGTGCTTTTACTTCACTTTGTCGAGCTCCTCTGTAATTATGTGCAGTGGTATATATCAAATATATGAGAGCTGTAAGCTATAGATGGTAAATGAGATCAGAATCTATAGCTTGTTAGTCAGAATTCAAAGATTATTCAGTTTTGGACACTTGATCGATCTACTCCTACATATTGTAACTCCCATTATAAGGATGATAAAAATATTAGTGGGGTTGAGTTCTTATTTATTTTGAAAATATTGATATTTTATTATATTGTACATGTGCACACAACAGAAGTTTAGTAAGTAGTAGTAATTGTTTTTTTATCATATCTGGACACCATCATAGAAGTCTCAAGTTTTAAGGGTTGTGTGCTGGTGATGCAAATCATGCTTGATTAACAGGTAAAGAAGACCTATAGACTGGCATTATCAGTATTTAACACTCAGCATTTCGTTTCTATTCAAATCTTGAGACTTGAGCTATGTTTTTTAGTCTTGTGTTTTTGATAACACTCATAATTATATTGGGAGGAGGTTTGAATCCACAATCAAAGAGGCCGATTCCAACCATTAGGTGTCTAACCTTTTCTTTTGGTTTGCTTATGCTATGTTGTCTCTCTCAATGTTCCTCTATTTTATGAATGACATGTTAAAATAATTAATGCGTCCCCCTTAAGTTTGACACAATACCCTATTTTAGTCATATCAAAATATAAAAAGAAAAAAGGTATTTATGAATTATGAGTATGATAATATAGAAATACTACCATTTTTGGTGTTAAAATATCCTCACATAATTTACATGAATCATACGTATTGCATTGTAATTCTTACAATAATGTAAATTACACCGTCGCAAGAATTTACAAATTTGTCAATTTTGTGTAAATTGTATAGCAATGTAATTTACACAATTATAAGAATTGACAATTGTATGAAAATTTTGGAAATATTGTATATACAAATCATATTCACTTTTTAATAGTATAAATAACTAATAAGAACAGAGAAGTAAGTTTGATTAGTACTTATCTCATTGTGGGATATTTTTATCGTAGGTGACTGATTTTCTTGGGTAGTTAGTTTTCAAAATTTTGGTAGTGATCCATCGTTTGATAGTAAGAATAAACAATAAATCCATTATATTTGAGGTTGTTCAACACCATTATTTTTACTTTTAGGGACTTACTTTTGCTGGTTGTAATGCATTAGTGTCGTAACCGACAAAACGATTGATTAAATGTCCTTGTTGTGCGATTGAAATCGTAACTCACGCCATGTTTGTTAACAATCTTAATAGTTTGCTCATTTGTACTTCAAAATATTTAATTTATGGGACCACGAATATAGTTTGAACTTTGAACATTTTATATGTTTTGTTTTTACTTCTAATCCGCGTATGATAGTGAAACCACATTCCACTCAAAATAATTATATTATCATTTTTACTAGTACTAAAATAAAGACCTTTAATCAAAACATTATAGTACGATAAATAATTGAAATTGCATTCAGTTTATCCATACCACGTGCCTTTAATTAAGAGGGAACATCGAGAATGTGAGATGTAATTTAAGTTCGATTATTGTGGAAACCTTTCACTATAGTGCCGATAGCAGCTAACAACAGCTGTTTGCACGTTTGTACCACCAATTTATTAAATTATTTTCGACATAACATTGAATTTAAAAATACACTAAAACGATCCACATGTTTGGCGGTGCAATTTATATTCCTAGGTCACATGTTGATATAATATTACTACGACTATAATTTTAAAATAATAATACTAGTACTAGTATCCTATTGCATTTTGGTGACGTAATCTAACCTTGTACAGCAGCTACCCTCTACGCAATTAAATTCAATTATTTAGCGTTGATTATTAGATTCATGTAAAAATTGTTGAGTAACCTATGGTTTGCTTTTGGGTTAGTAATTTAGTATCGTATCAAATCTTACCTTTATTTAATTGCTGGTATTAAGAATGTAGGGTCGTCGATCTAACTCTATAGAACACCGCTGAGAAGCAAACAAAATAAAACCTAATGATCTTAATAAGCATTTACCATATTTTGTTGAAAAAATTGATACTCCTTCTTTTCATAAAAAATAGTCTCATTTGTGAACGACATAAATTTTAATAATAAATTGATAAAATAAGAGAAAAGACAAGAAAAAGTATATAAAATAACTGGATAAAAGAAGAAAAAGTTAATAAAGTAATAGTGGAGAAAAAGTGAGAAAAGTGTACAAGAGAACCTTTCAATTTTAAAAAAATGAGACTTTTTATTTTTTTTGACATTTGGATGTAACTATTTTTTATAAACGATAAGAGTATAAACTACTGGGAATACTCTATTCAAATAGCCTGAATTAAGATTTCAATAACAAAAACATGCAAAGCTATTAGTGTGTTTTCTAATATGCAGATAGCTTAAATATACTCCTACATGCCATCAATTACTATAGTAAGCAATTCATTTTATTTTTTTAAGTTAATTGAACTAATATTTGCAAGGCTCGAAAGATTTGCCAAATCTAGTTACACTTTTCATCTCTTTTAGTCAAGAAATCTGGTTCATCTTTTTTAGGCAGAACACAAATCAAACAATCTCACTGGATTCAATGAGAAAAAGTTGTGATTTTTGTGATTAGTTAGTGAGTATGAGTACTAGTAAGCATTAATTAAGATTAAGCAACAAATTATATTTGGTGGGTAGCTCTAATAAAAGCGTGGCGATCGTATTCGTCCTTGTGCAAAATCCAAACTCAGAATTTGTTTTCTAATAAACTCCACTTCTCACTCACACTCACGCAGGAGCTTGGATTATTGCATCTCATTTTACTTCTTGGATGTACAAATTGATACGAGCGCAGGATTTGAAGATAGCTTGATTTCAGCTTGGGACTGAATCCCGTGGGGATCACGTTTTCTCGGATTGGAAGAATCGTGAGCGAGATAGGTATGAGTTTCGTGTACTTGTTAATTTTCGTCTTTTCGAGTGACGAGGGGTTTTGGTGTGGTTTTTGCTTGTAATCGAATAGTATACCCTTGATCCAGGCTTCGGGAATACGTGTAGTTTAAAAATTGTTGTTGTTGTTGATTGCGTCTCTTTGAAGTTAGCAACTACACTGCTATGATTATGTTCATCTGAACAAGCGGCACCGGTTTTTATTTTAATATGTGTTTGCCCAATTAAATGTTCTGGTAATTCCTAATATTAGTGATTAATGGAAAGTGGAATATGTTAATGTTCAATCAATGGTGATGTAGAATGGGGGAGTGCAAGCAAGAGATAGATAAGTTTCACAGCCGTGCAACATAAGCTTGCTATACTTGTTTTATAGTGAAATTGTGTTGGAAAATCTAGAAATGATATTTCTTGATTCTTCCTAATCATTTTTTCATCTCTACACATGCAAGGACTTGTGTGAACGAGATGGAAGTGCACATCTCATATGATCTACGTTTCCATTATTTTTGTCTTATGCATTGAGCTGCAGTTGGAATAATGTGGATGGGGGCAGTAATGATTTTGAGAAGTTAATGTAGTTTCTGGTTTTTCCCAATCCAGTCAGTGTGAGAATAGTGCCTCGTATAGGTATGTTCTCAGAATGTCATGATGTGCTATGGTGTATATGTTGCTGTGTTTTTGGCCAGCCACTTTTGTCAGTTCATATGTTTTAAGTGGAAGGTTAGATGGCATCCATTCTAAGTCTTTTTATGTTCTTTTCAAGTATTATAAGGAATTTGACCCAAGGAGTGACTAAAAAGGTTATTCCAATTGAGCAATGTGTTAGTTTGTAACTACTTGCATTCCCAATTTTTTTTCTCCATATTTATGAAACTCCAGAGATAGGTGGTAACTAATTACATTCTAACCATACCACGCGTATGATTGATGAAATAAAGTAAACCATTAAGTTATTCAATTGAACGTTATGTTAGTACTAGATGGCTGTCGTTGTAAGCTTTTGTTTGATCAGTGGTGACATTCTATATTTCATATGCATGAATTGATGCAGTTCTAGGAGGATAATGAAAATCCATAGTTGTCTATGAAGGAACCTAAGGCATGGAGGTGGCAGATGAAGACATAACATTTCTTATTTGACCCGGTATTAGTCATGTTTTCTAACTTTTGAGCCAAAGCATCCGCATGGAATTTATAGTTTTTTTTTTATTTCTTTAGCATAAAAAATTGCTCTCCAACTCGGAGTTAAAGCTACAGCATTTTTAAAGCTAAAAAGGCTACTTTCAGGTATAACTGCAGAGAGTACTTGGAGTGAAAGATGAAACAACTTCCATTTATGGGAGTTGTCTGTACAGTGATGTTGTTTATTATATACAGGACAACAATTTTTCAGTATCAACAAGCAGAGGTATGTTAAGAGAGATGCTGAGGAGTTTGATTGCATTCATACTTTACCAACCTTGTTATATTGGGTTTCAAGGCGATTTGAATACTAATTTCTCTCGAAGTCCTTGTCCATGACAATTTTTTCCACATATTTTGCTTCATGTGCTTCAGATGGAACAAAAACTGGATTCTTTTTATACATGGAAGGTATCCTTCTAGTAAACAAGCTTGTTTGTCAATTACTTCTCCACATAGTATAGCCATTTAATAGGTATTTCTATTTGCTTAAGGTGAAATTAATGGTTTGGTCTAGGACTCAGGTGTGGATACCATGGAGAAGTTGCCTCGTGGTATCATTGAAGCAAAGTCAGACCTGGAGTTAAAGCCTCTATGGACAAGCAGCGGTGCCAATTCAAAGGTCATATTTAACATTTATTTAGACCCAGTACGGAATGTGGTCATTTTTCATCTTCATCAGAGTTAGCTCATTATTAGTGATTTATGGTTTTTGTTTGTACATTACTATAAAAATTCACTTATACCCACTGCTTCGAATGGATTATGATGACTATGTATTCCACTGAATTTTCAGGACCGTGCTCAGCGCTCTGTTAATTTGCTAGCGATGCCTGTTGGAATCAAGCAGAAGAAAAATGTTGATACTGTTGTGCGAAAGGTACAACTTCTATTGATATCAACATTTGACGATCTATCTTAGTGAGTACTCATATTCACTGATGAACTCTCTTGACTTCAGTTTCTTTCAGAAAATTTCACAATTGTGTTGTTTCACTATGATGGAAACTTGGATGGATGGTGGGACCTGCGTTGGAGCAAGCAAGCTACACATATAGTTGCTCTCAACCAAACAAAATGGTAAGCCTTCAGTACGTCCTTTCTTGCCCATGTGCTGAATTAAAAAATTTCACAAAAATAGGCTATGCGAATATTCAATCATCTATCAACAAACGTCTACCGAAATTTGGAGACAACAAATATCAGCAGAGAGACTAATTAGTGCGGTTCAAGCATGCATTCGGGTTACTCTAGCAGTCTAGCTGTAGTAAAAAGCTATGATAGATGTCGCATTCTGTGTAAATGAGGTGCTGAGTGTTTGACATGGTGGATTCCTTTCTATATTTCTTTTACTTTTGGTTTGATGGATGTAAAAGGAAATAGGGTAATGCAATGGGACTCACCTTATGCTAGTTAGGACTATGACTATCCCAGTTTGGTTTGCAATATGAGATGTTCAACTACTCTATAGCTTACTTATTTCCTTTCACATTCAGGTGGTTTGCCAAACGCTTTTTACATCCAGCTATTGTGTCCATTTATGATTACATATTCCTGTGGGATGAAGATTTGGGGGTTAAGAATTTTCACCCCGGAAGGTACTCAGTCAATACTGTAAAGCTGTATCTCTTTGATAGTTTTTTTTTTTTTTCTTTTTTTTTTTTGCAAAATATTGTGGAAGTTGCCCAATACTTTACACATCGTTAAGTGATAGGATTTGAACCCTGAACTCACCTCTGGGAGAAGACATGCATGCCAGAAAATGCAATTTGGCTCTCAAAATACCTTGTATAAGTCATTCTCCTCTGAACAGGTATCTGGACATTATAAAATCTGAAGGACTTGAAATATCTCAGCCAGCTTTGGACCCAAATTCTACTGGCATACATCATCGGATCACTATAAGAAACCGAATGAGTACATTTCATAGGTATAGTTATGTGAAAAGTCTGTAATTTGACTCTGTATTCCTTGTATGGTGCTAATGCATTATAATTTAAGCAGAAGAGTCTATGATGCCAGAGGTAGTATTAAGTGCTCGGATGATAGTGAAGGGCCTCCATGCAGTGGGTAAATTTCGTCACTCTCTAATTTATTGTTTTGTCTTTTATTTTGATATGCAGTCAGTTTCTCAAGCAGCTTGTTCCTACTGTTCTCTGTCCACATCCTAAGTTTCCTTTATGTCTTGATGGGCATGTAACCCACCAATAATTTAGGTACAATTTTACAATCTATTCATAACATATTAATCACTTTTGTATAAACAGTTTTGTAGAAGGCATGGCTCCTGTGTTTTCGAGATCAGCATGGCATTGTGCCTGGCACTTGATACAGGTACCTATTAGTGTGTGTTTTTCTTAAATTTCATTTCCTTGAGTTACTACTTACTAAATTTGAAATTTATAAAGTCAAATATTTTCTGAACCATGTAGATGTAAGTATTAAACTGTAGCAAATATATGTGGCATACTGCACACATGGTTTGAAGTTGTCAGTATATTGATCCTTAGTTCCTCACTTTGTGACTGCACCAAATCTGGAAAAAGTTTGATATTGCTATCTCATTGACGTGGATCATGCTACACTTTTTCATTTCAGAATGATCTTGTTCATGGATGGGGAATGGACATTAAACTTGGCTATTGTGCACAGGTAACACTAATTCTATTTCTATATTGTCAAAAAAGATAGTAAAAAAGAAGCTAATAGACTAGAGTCCATTCTGAGAGTTGGTTAGTCTATGGTCTTATCTGCTAAGCTGCTAGATTCCTAAAATTTGTTTGTTTACATTTTGTTGATGCTGCTGTCGGAGTTTATGTTTTTCACTCTGCAGTGATGTTTGGACCCCTATTTAGATAACAAGAAAATTAAAAATTGTAGTATAAAAATTGGTACAACGCTTTTGCTTGCGTATTATTGGTTTGTCTTCTTGTATACATCTACACCTTTCTAGGGGGATCGCACGAAAAAGATAGGAGTTGTTGACAGTGAATATGTAGTTCATCAGAGCATACAAACATTGGGTGGTGCATCTGCTAGAAAGGTGATTTCTTTTTTCCTTATCTGTGTTGATTTCCTCTGCACTTCTAGTATATTACAGTACAGTATATGAAGTATGCCGATATGATAACATCTAAATAGCATATTTCCAATTCAAATAATGCAATGATATTCTTTATCTACTATGTAGGCTGTGAATTCTGAAGTGACTACAAAGGTACACCTCCGTTGTTTAATTTCATCGTGTCTATCCTCTTCTCCTACAGCATCTATTTGTTACAAGTACCAGTTTAAAAACTAATGGCAACTTCTATCCCTTCTTTTCTTTCGATCATCCCATCTCGCAGAAGCATGGTGTTGATGTTAGATTAGAGGTGAGCTCCCATATTTGAACTAGTATTTCATTTGAAACTGCCTCCATTGATGCATGCGTGATCTTGGAAATACGATGTTTCAGATACGGAAGCAATCTTCGATGGAGCTTCAGAAATTCAAGGAACGATGGGACCGAGCTGTTAGGGAAGACAGAAACTGGGTCGACCCGTTTTCCTCAACCCAAAGACGCAGATTTTGGGGCTATTACAGACGTGCCAAAGTTTAAACAGCCTAAAATTGATCTCTGCAATTTTAGTAAGTTAGTGGATCAAACCTATAATGTTTACTTTTTGGTTCCTTTTCATATGAAAATGGAAGAAATATTGATGAAAATACAGAAGGGAAAAAAAAGTGATTTGCAATTTAATTGGTTTTGTAGTTATATAGGTATACCAAGCAAAATTAGCTGGACTTGTTTTCATTTGTTAGAAAATAGGCATACTTCCGAAAGCCAAAAACTTTGGCTAATCATCATTTGATTGATTTTATTTTATATTCTAACAATAGTCACGCTACTTTGATACAACCGAAACCTAAAGTTGGTTATAGATGTCTTTATCTTCTTTTTTTTATTTGTGTTAATTTTATTTCTTCTTTATATAATTGTGTTGTGGTGAATTCCGAAACAATAAATCTAACTCTCGTATCGTTAATAATTAAGAGATGCCATGCCAGGGTTGGTCTCAATCTTTTGCATTTTTGCTCCTCTCCTGCATTTTTTTATGTTTAATACTGCTTCACAAACGATTGGGGTTTGGTATTCTTTAAATCAAGTAAAGTACAAATGTGTGAGACCTTAAATGTGAATTCAAATTATATGGTTTCCAAGTTAGTTAATTCAAATATACTTGGGGTGTTTTAAGATTTATATAAAGTTATGGCAGTCTATTAAATCAAATTAATGACGTGATACTGAGCGCTGTGAACAATAAACGATATAAAAAATTTCTTTCTAAATTGCAACTCATAATTTAAGTAGTGGATAAGTAAAGGTTCGTGACTTTAATTACCAATGTTAAATTACTTATAAAAATGGTAAATTAAATGATTTGCAAGCAAAATCTCAAAATAAAATTATACTCACATGAACATTCAAAGTTTCAATACGAACACCTAATACAAAGGGGCCAAGTCTTATTTTAGTGGGTTGCCCAATCTCATCGAGATTATTATATTATTTTGTTGATAATTAAAGAGCCTGCAAGCACCGTTGATGTGCACCTACTATTTTTATAACAACCACCCCAAAAATTTATTTAAACCGTATAACAACAAATTATACTAATACAAATACTATCTAAAGTCTAAACTATTTATTCAGAGGAATCATACTCCTACTATACAAGAAATTGTTGCGACATCCTATCAATGTGGTTTATTGCTTGGTAGTATTAATTTTTAGATACAAGAAAGTGTTGTGACATCCTATCAATGTGTGTGTATCTACTCTTAGCTTACTTGAGTTATAGTAAGCCTTTTTTCAGCCATTAATAAATTCGATTTCTTTGACCAAAAACAATATGTGTTCATAATAATACTATTCAAAATTTGAAGCTTATGACTTTAATGCTCCACACGGTATCAACCCCATATCCTTGCTATTTGGCACATATCCATCTCAATAAAATAGAAATTTTAAATTAAAAACGAAAAGAAATTATCAAAAAATTCTAGAACATTTATTTTTTCTTGTTTGGGTGGCTATTATAAAATTAATTTTATTTTCGAAGGAAAGTTCGTCTCTTTCAAAGCTGACTATGGACAAGTCTACAAACACATTTCGGCTTTCTCTCATTCTCTTCTCTTATACAGTCTCGTTTTGCAATTGATCCAAATTATCTGAAATTCTTCCCCTCCAAGCTTAAACACCTTCTTATACTTTTCTAGCACCCCCAAATTAAACTATCTGGACATCAAGATATCTCCTTTATTCGTTTCTGCAATTGGTATTTGATTAAAGCTATTAGTCATCAACATGGCGGGCCGTTACGATAGCAACCCTTTTGATGAAGAGGAAGAAGTTAATCCCTTTTCTGTAAGTTTATTTTCGATACAAGCTATGAATTTTCAGCCGAACCCACCTTATGCTCCCTTCAATTTCACAAAATTAATTTTGCATGCTATTACAAATGCAGAAATATTTTAGTTGTAAAAAGTGTTGTATAAATTGGGGGTTTTTATGATTCTGATTGCCTGCTACCTCATGTGATGCTTCCTTCTGCTGTAGTTCTTGTGATACACTTCTGCTTGAGAATTTCATGTAGTTATTTACATTCCTCTTTCGGCGGTTGTGTTGCTTGAGTTTTAGTTAGGCGACCTTCTAATTTCGATGCAGATAGTTGTTTGTTGTCATGCGATTTTGTTAAAGGAAACTTGAAATATGGTGATTCTCTAGCAGGTTGGATAAGGTGTTTGTACTCCACATAGTTGTTGTGTTTGACTCTGATGCTTCTATGTTTTTTGATTTTTTAACTCCAGGATGGAGGGAGAAAAGGAACCACCGGCGGAGAATCAAAGTTTAGTGGAGGCTCATTTTATACAACGGTAAATTTTAGACCATTGTGGTGGTGGACTGGTGGTGGTTCTCCTACGGGTTCATATCCGCAACATAAAACTCTTTTAAGTTAAAATACGATTCAGTCATCTTTAATGAGTTGAGTTGAGTTTCTAGCTGACAGCCTGACAGTAACTGATTCTAACTAACTTGTGGAAGGAGAAGCAATTATAGTTGATCATTGTGAATTTGTGATAGCCGGATCTTGGCTTGGAGGAATACTATTAAGCAAGTCAAAGGAAAATATATCATGTGTCATATCTTAGTACCCGAATTTTTGTTCATACTTTTCCGCAGCTTGAGACCTTGAGCGTTAGGATATTTCTTCTAGAGAACCTTGAATTTCTTCCGGCAAGATTGAAATTGCCATCTTTGTGCAATTGTAACATTGATTATCTTTTTGTGTACATTTTGCGTGATCAGACTACTGGGAGTGCTCCTTCCGCTACAAAGTCAAGGCTTTCACCTCTTCCACCAGAGCCTGCTGATTTCTACAATCCTACAGCCCCAGTTGATATTCCTCTTGATAATACTTCGGTAACTGCAATTTCTTTCTTCAGATTGTTTAACTTGCAGTTGAATATTCTATATCCATTCCCTTGATTGGTGTTGTGATACAAGAATTTTTATTTTTGGACTTGAAACAGAAAGCGAGAGAGCTCCAGGCAAGAGAAGCTGAATTGAAAAGGAGGGAACAGGTATGTGGAATCACTATGTCACCACAAAATTCTCGGCATTTCATATGTACAAATTGTTATTTGGTGCCATATTTTTAGGGGAATACCATACTGGTCATTTTACATTTATATTATCACATGAGTACCTTTTATTTACAATATAAGCAATTGATGATGCTCTACGGAGGAACATCATTTAAGTGTGTGTCAAGGTTGATTTGAGGCATGTTTTCTTCTCCCAAAGTTTCGTAGGAAGCTCTATAAACTTAACTGATAATTTCTTTCTTAAAGTATGTTTAATGGAAATTGCAGTATTCACACGCTAATAAAAAGATCTATCACTATGTATATGTGTATAGTTATTAAAAGTAACACTCCCTGCGCACATTATTTCCTTGACAAACAAATCTAATTCTGCAAGCAAAATTAGGTCAATGTGAATAATTTGAAGCCTAATGATGAGTGAGAGCACTTGTATGCTCTGCATACATTATGTGAACTTTAACGGATGCTGCAAAGAATATCTGTATTAGCATTGGTTGGTTAGTGGATTGCAGATTTGCAGTAAAACTTTCTTGGCTCCTACATTCTGTAGTCTGTACTCAACTCATAAGATCCTCATCTTGCACAATTAGAGTACAAGCTGCATTAATGTAGGCATCCCAAGATGTAGGCCTGATTTATGATGATAATGCTCTGCAGGAAATAAGGCGGAGAGAAGAGGCCATTGCTCGAGGTGCTCTGCTGATTACAACTGGATCTTTTATTACTTGACAACCCGCTATTAAAAAAAATCAAAATCTCTTGTTTCTGTTTTTTATTTTTAGTGGACTGCTTCAAAAAAGCCATGGTGTACTGTCATTGATTTCTTTCTCTTTTCAGCTGGCATCGTTATTGAGGAGAAAAATTGGCCTCCATTTTTTCCTATTATTCATCATGATATTGCAAATGAAATACCAATTCACCTTCAAAGGCTTCAATATGTTGCGTTCACAACCTTCTTAGGTATGCAAATAATTTTCCTATATACTTGTTTAACTTTATACATGCCCTCAATTTACTATATAAACACGCTTGCAACTCATTTATGTAGAGGGTGGATTTGGATTGAATTTAGAGGCTTCTTGTTTGTTTACCCTTTTAAAAATGTATCAAAATTTCACTTCTATGTTTCAATGACGATCTCTGTGCTACTTGCGATATTGTATGTCAAGCATTGATGCTTAAATCGTTGTTCCTCTGCCCCCTTCAATTAGAACCCGTGATTCATTCATGCCAAAGAAATCAACATATCGATTGAATTGGTTGTGCTGTGTTTTTGTATTCTATATAAATTTCTTTCTTCGGGTGTGAAGAAATCCTTCTCCCTCTTCTTTTAAACACTTGCATAAAGGTAGCTTTTTGCAGTTTTAATAATCAATGCTTAGCATAATGCTTCACTTGATTGGAGAGGTTGATACTTGATAGGCTTTGTTTTTACTCTGATACAGCTTGTAGCTATAAGAGTATGTCAAGAGTTAGGGTATGACAATTACAATTTAGTACATTCTTTGTGTTCTGAAACACAGCATTCTTGTCATTCTTGTCACTCATTTGCTTATTTATCTCTTTTATCTCCATTTTTTCCGATCTCCTTTTTTTGGGTACTGCGCTGAGGCTAAGAAGGAGCTTCTTCTCTCACAAATACTACTATTGATGTATTATTTTCTTTGGTAATCAGGAATGTCCTTTGCACTTCTCTGGAATATTATAGCTGTGACTACTGCGTGGATTAAAGGAGAAAGTGAGTATTGTGATCATCATTTCGTGTATTGCTAAGCTGAGTTTTCTTTTTCTTTACTGATTTTCTGACTCGCGTTCGTTAACTAGGTGTGAGGATTTGGTTTCTTGCAATAATCTACTTCATAGTTGGGGTACCTGGAGCCTATGTACTATGGTATCGCCCACTCTACAGAGCTTTCAGGTAAGTGACTGTTATCTCGCTGCTAACCACCTTTTACATTTTCTGTTTTCACGTAGTTTTCTTGTGGAAACACATAAGAAACGCAAGAACTTTGTATGTAGAAATTGAATAGACATGTAAGATTAGTAACTGCAAAATAGCTATATGTTTATAAGCATGCACTAAATTCTTAAAAGCCAAAGGTAACAGAATTAATTAGCTGCTTCTCCATTATGCAGGAAAGAAAGTGCTTTCAAGTTTGGATGGTTTTTCCTGTTTTACTTGGTAAGTTCCTTATAATGCTCGATGCAGGCTCTACCTTCAAATCAAGTATACGATCTTGTTAATATCTTATGCCACAACAGATTCACATCGGATTTTGCATCCTTGCTGCGATTGCGCCCCCTATTGTTTTCCGAGGAAAATCTCTGTCGTAAGTTAACCATCAATAAACCATATATACATAATCCGCATTTGGGGTTTTGATTTCACTGAGACGGTGTCTTGTGCAGAGGTATCTTGTCAGCCATAGACCTCATAGGCGACCATGTTCTGGTTGGGGTAAGCCGAATCCATTATAATAGTTAGGATGCAGCTTTCCTTTGAGTTATAACTCACAAGATTTTGGCATACACTCAGGTTTTCTACTTCATTGGTTTTGGATTGTTCTGCCTTGAGACAGTTCTGAGCCTTTGGGTCATACAGGTAACAACTCATCATTTCCAACATCCATAAAAATTTAACCTTTAACTGAGAAAATCCCTCTCAACTTGGCAGCAAGTATACATGTACTTCCGAGGCAGCGGCCAAGCAGCGGAGATGAGGCGCGACACTGCCAGATGAGCCGCGTGAGCAGCAATGTAATATCTGTTGAAATACACTTGTTCTGTGGATGGAGGAGTGTTCCTCCTTTTCTTGTAATATGTACTAATAGATTGACTGATTTTGAAACACAGACACAACTTGAAGGCTCCTGTAAATCTATTACTACTCATTTATTTAATTTTCTCTCTTCAAATTATTGTCATACAATAACAAAAGAGAAAAAGTGAACAAGATAGATCAGAATGAGATACCGATATTATAGAGGCTAAGAAGAAGCCCCAAATTCACTGCAAAAGTTTGTTACATGCAACAAAAACAAAGCAGCAAATATTGAGTGGAATCACAATCCAATCTAACTCATGTATAGTACATAGATGATGAGTAGGTGGCAGCAAGTAAATCTTGTAGCCAACTATTTATAAATACATAGCCAGTCTACTAGTATATATTTAGAGGACACGTGTACGTGTATCCTGATCAGCAGTAGGCAGTGCATTTCTTCTTGCAGTCGACGGTGCAGCCGCCGCCGCCGCCGCCGTAGCCGTAGCCCTTCCCGGAGCCGCCGTAGGAGCTGAAGCACTTGGCCGGGCAGGTGAGCTTCTTCTTGTAGCAGGGCCCCTTTTCAGAGCAGACCACGGTGGGGCGCACGACGCCATGCGAGGAACCGCCTCCGCTGGGGCCGCCGTAGCCGCCGCCATAGCCGCCGCCGAAGTTGCCGTAGCCGGGTATGCCGAAGCCGTTACCCGGGCCGCCGAAGTAGCCGCCGGCCTGGTTGGAGGTGGAGGGGCTGGGTCGGGTGGCTGTGGCTGCGATGAGGCATAGAGAAAAGAGGAGAATAATAAGAGCAGCTGATTTCATGGTGTGATGATTTGGGGGAAGATTTAGAAATGGTGGAAGATATATTTATTTAAGTATAGAGAGAGGAAAAAGGCATTAAATGGAGTAGAAATAGAATTGGATGGCAGTTGAGTTCCTGATAGAGAGGGCCAAAGTAGGTTGGGGCGCAGTTATTGCAAACAAAACCAAAGTCTTTGCGAGGGGCTGTCGCTTTGAAACCCAATTCTCCGTTACATCATTATTCTTCTCATTTTTTGCACCACACTCAAACTCCTACTATATCAGAGTCTTACATTAATTTACACAATTATTATTCCCATTAATCATGCATAAAATATTCATTAAGTATGGAAAATTCAGGAATTTTTGTGGAAAAAATGAAAATGTATTGAAAATTTCCATTAATCAATAAATGTGGAAATTAACAATATAAAAATATATGGAAAATTCTCATTAATCAATTTTCATGCATGGAAATATATGGAAATTTTCCATTAAAGAATTCCATCAATTAAAAAGAAAGGAAAAATTTGTCGCGTTGCCTGCCTGCATCGCACCGACGACACTTGTGACTCCCCTCCCTCGACAACCCCCGCTGCTTGCTTGTCTACAGTGACGCGACAGGGATGAGGGGTGGTTTTTTTTTTTGGGGGTGTCTTGTATATTGTTTAATTTCTAAATCTATAAATACAATCTCAATTAACTTATTTCATCAACAATCACAAAAATTGTATTCCTACGAAAATGTTCACAAGGCCATGCCTGCAATCCAAGCCGAAATTGACAACGAGATTGCTCGTTATGAGTCTATTTAGACACTATATCTATGGGGCGGATGGAGTATATATATTTAGATACTGCTATATTTAAATTTTAGTAACATGTGTGATGTGCATTATACATTATGCATTATGATTGGGTTGATTTGATGTTACACTGTAGATTGTTAGACAAAGTGGTAATACTACTTGATAGTGATATATATATAGATTTAGGATGGACCATAGGAGTTGTATATGTTGTTGGCTGCTGAGGTGAACAAAATTAATTACTTACCATTAATGAAGTATTACTAATTCGTTTAAACTTATCACTCAACTACGTCTGTCTCAAGGGCATTGCTTGATATTTCTTGTATCATACGTATTTAGGGTCTAGATATTTCTCTTGACTAATTAATAGCTAGCCCATATTGGATTATTAACTCAATCTTATAAATTGCGTTGAGTGGTATAGATAAGCTTCAAGACTAACAATAATTAAGCGCCAATTATAAAGCATAAATTAATTAGACGGACGGTGTTGTTTTAGGCTGATCTGCACTCATACTGTTTCTCCTTTTAACCTAACACACTACTTATCACATTATTACGGTTTTTTGTTTAAAATAATACTATAAAGAAATCACAGGGCACGAAAACATTGGCAGTTATATTATCATTTCACATGTTTCGTGTTACACCGTGTTTTAAATTATTACTATAAATTACGTGAAATTCCCATTAGTGTGGATGGATAGATTAGGTGTAAGGTGTTCATATAGTAATATTGATACAAGTTAGTCAATAATATCCAATGCACAATCAAAGCAAAGCAATCCAAATGCGCTGCAGAGACAGCACTACTCTCCAAATTTCTTTTAATTAGGTATATGTTGGATATTTTAGTGTAATTGGATTAATTTGATTGATCGGTTATTGTTATAATGATACATCATTTAAGTATGGAGGTGCGGAGTGCACGCTTATTTGAATTCATTATGATGTTAGGGGCGAAGCCCCTAAACAGATGAACGGGAGTCCGGGGGCAGCGCCCCCGGGTAGCGGGGTCCAAGGGGCGGCAGCCCCGGCGGGGTCGGGGTCCAAGAGGCAGAGCCCCTGGCTGGGGTCGAGGTCAGCTTGGAAATTTTTTATTTCCAACGAAGTTGCTGTTTCAGAAATTCATCCGAAAATGTAATTTCTGAAAATCGAAGGACTAATTTGCAATTTCGAAACCTTTTTGAAAATCGGTTATTTTCAGTTAAATCCCAACGGATGCACTGTTTCGTCAACAGCTGCATCGGTTCATCTTCTTCAAAATCCGATCAAGTCTTCTGGTTCATTATCTCGAATACACATAAGAAGGTTCTGTATTCTCTGAATTTTATCCGATCGAATAACTTTGGTAGAACCACCGAAATTGATTTGATCTGAAAGTGTTTTGCACGACTTTCAGATATCCGTTTTTCTGTTCTCTATATTGAATCTCCCTAACAAAGATCAAATCAATTAAGTCGAACAAAGAAACGATGAAGGAAGGAGCGAAAGGTTTCGCGAAGTTGGATAAGTTTGCTGGCCAGGACTTCAGACGCTGGCAAAAGAAGATGCACTTCATGCTGACAAATCTCAAGGTGGTGTACGTTCTGAGTACTCCCATGCCCGAGGCTGTTGAAAATGAAACTCTGGAACAGACGAGGAGGCGGATGAAGTGGGAGAACGATGACTACATATGTCGTGGTCACATCTTAAACGGTATGTCTGATTCTCTGTTTGATGTGTATCAAAATGTTGAATCTGCTAAGGAATTGTGGGATTCCCTCGAAGCCAAATATATGGCAGAAGATGCTTCTAGCAAGAAATTTCTTGTTGGTAATTTTATTAACTATAAAATGGTTGATTCGAGGCCTGTCATGGAACAATACAACGAGTTGTTGAGGATATTGGGACAGTTTTCCCAATATGATATGAAAATGGATGAATCCATTTCTGTCTCTAGTATTATTGATAAATTGCCACCTTCTTGGAAGGATTTTAAAAATAATTTGAAACACAAGAAGGAGGAATTGAACTTGGTCGAACTTGGAAGTGATTTCCAGATTGAACAGTCCATACGTGATATGGAAAAGAGTTCTGTAGGTAATACTAAAAACATCGTTGGTTCCTCTGTGAACATGGTGGAAGAGGGTGAATCCTCAAAGGCTGGTAAAGAGAAACGTAAGTTTCAAGGCAAACGGAAGTTTCAAGGGAATTACAGTAAGGATGGGAATAAGAAGCCCAAACTGACTTGCTGGAAGTGTGGCAAATCCGGACACTTCAAGAAGGATTGTAAGTCTGGAAAGGGTGGAGGAAAAGGGAAAAACGAGGCTGGTCCAAATGGATCCAAGGATCCTGAAAAGCAATCAGGTTCGTTTTCTGTACCTAATGATCATTCGGTTGAGAATTATTATGCATCAATAATCTCTGAAGCATTTTATGTGCAGGATGATGATCTCTCATGGTGGATTGATTCGGGTGCAACATGTCATGTATGCAAGGATCGTCAATGGTTCAAGGACTTTAAACCAATTGAAGATGGATCTTCCTTGAAGATGGGCAATGTTGCAACTGAACCAATCAAAGGAATAGGATCTGTTAGCCTAGTATTTACCTCTGGAAATTCCTTATTGTTAGAAAATGTAGTTTATGTACCTGGAATTCGTAAAAACTTAGTTTCTGGTATTGTATTGAATAGTTGTGGCTATAAACAAGTATTAGAAAGTGATAAATATATTCTGTCAAGGCATGGTAATTTCATTGGTTTTGGTTATCTATGTGGCATGTTTAAGTTGAATTTAGATGTCTCTTTTGTTAATAATTCTGTTTGCATGACTTCTACTAGTTCTAGTAATCATGTTAGTAAATCAGAATTGTGGCATGCTAGACTTGGACATGTACATTACAAGAGATTGAAAGATATGTCGAAAATGAGTTTAATACCAGCTTTTGAGTTGAATGATGAAAAGTGTAAAACTTGCATGTTAACTAAGATAACTAGACAACCTTTCAATAAGAATGTCAATAAAGAAACTAAGGTATTAGAACTTATACATAGTGATTTGTGTGATTTTCATTCGACTCCATCTCTTGGTAATAAAAAGTATGTAGTTACTTTTATCGATGATGCTACTAGATTTTGTCATGTCTATCTCTGTCATTCCAAAGATGAAGCTCTTGATAAATTTAAAATCTTTAAAGAAAGTGTAGAGCTTTATCATGGTGTGAAGATTAAAACTCTTCGCACTGATAGGGGAGGTGAGTATTATGATCCAGCGTATTTTGAATCGACTGGTATAGTACATCAAACGACTGCTCCATATACACCACAACAAAATGGTGTAGCTGAAAGAAAGAATAGAACGTTGAAAGAAATGATTAATTCAATGTTGTGTTATTCTGGCCTAAGTGAAGGATTTTGGGATGAGGCTATGTTAACAGCCTGTTATTTGTTGAATAGAGTTCCTAACAAAAGGAACAAAATAACCCCTTATGAACTTTGGCATAAGAAACCACCAAAATTGAGTTATCTCAGAGTTTGGGGTTGTCGAGCAGTGGTAAGACTAACTGACCCTAAAATGAAAACCATAGGTCAAAGAGGTATAGATTGTGTGTTTCTGGGGTATTCAGAAAATTCTGTTTGTTATAGGTTCTATGTCTTAGAACCCAATGACTATGTATCTGTGCACTCTATTATTGAGTCAAGGGATGCTGAATTTGGCAATGAGGATAGATTCACGTCTATACCTAAACCTGGAGGCATGATTGCAAAGTCTAGTAACTCTGATGATGTAACTGGAAAAGTGATGGATACACCTCCTGAGGCTAGGAGAAGTAGTAGAGCAAGAAAAGCTAAGTCATTTGGAAATGATTTCCAATTGTACTTACTTGAAGGATCAAGAAATGAAATTAATTTTCAATATCAATATTGCTTTACTATTGGTGATGATCCAAGGACCTACAAAGAAGCTATGGCTTCAAGAGATTCTGCATTTTGGAAAGAGGCAATCCAAGAGGAAATGGATTCTATAATCCAAAATGGTACTTGGATACTGACGGATTTGCCACCCGGTTGTGAAGCTTTAAATAGCAAATGGATCTTCAAAACGAAGATGAAGGTGGATGGAAGCATAGACAAGTATAAAGCCAGATTGGTTATCCAAGGCTTTAGACAAAAGGAAGGCATTGACTACTTTGATACCTATGCTCCTGTTGCTAGGATTTCCACAATTAGATTATTGTTAGCACTTGCTGCTATACATAATCTTGTAATTCACCAAATGGATGTTAAGACTGCCTTCTTGAATGGTGAATTAAAGGAAGAGATTTATATCAAACAACCAGAAGGCTTTGTCATGCCTGGTAATGAACATAAGGTTTGTAAGTTGGTAAAATCTCTTTATGGACTAAAGCAAGCCCCCAAGCAATGGCATCAAAAGTTTGATGACGTGGTGTTGTCGAATGGTTTTGTATTAAACCAAGCAGACAAGTGTGTATATAGCAAATTTGATGCTACCGGTAAAGGGGTTATCATTTGCCTATATGTGGATGACATGTTGATCTTTGGTACTGACCAAGATCAAGTTGATAAAACGAAGGAATTTTTGTCATCTAAGTTTGAAATGAAAGACATGGGGAAGGCTGATGTGATTCTTGGAATTAAGATCACACATGGAGAACAAGGAATTTCCATTTCTCAATCACATTATATTGAGAAAGTGTTGGAAAAGTTCAACTTCAAAGATTGTTCTTCAGTTAAGACTCCTTTTGATCCTAGTGCAAAACTCGTGCCTAATAAAGGAGTTGCTGTGAATCAGCTTGAATATTCAAAGGCTATTGGATCACTAATGTATGCTATGATTAGTACTAGACCCGATATAGCCTTTGCAGTTGGAAAATTGAGTCGATATACTCATAATCCAAGTTTAATCCATTGGCAAGCAATGAATCGAGTATTTAAGTACTTAAAAGGAACCATGGATTATAAGTTGACTTATTCTGGATTTCCTTCTGTTCTTGAAGGTTATTCGGATGCAAGTTGGATCACCAATATGGAAGATCATTCTTCCACAAGTGGTTGGGTATTCCGGCTTGGAGGTGGTGCTATATGTTGGGCATCAAAGAAACAAACTTGCATCACGAATTCAACAATGGAATCGGAGTTTGTGGCATTAGCAGCAGCTGGTAAAGAGGCTGAATGGCTAAGAAATTTAATATATGAAATTCCATTGTGGCCTAAACCGATATCACCTATATCTATCAGATGTGATAGTGCAGCTACCTTGGCTAAGGCATATAGTCAAGTGTATAATGGAAAGTCTAGACACTTAGGTGTTAGACATAGCATGATTCGTGAACTTATTATGGATGGTGTGATATCTGTGGAGTTTGTGAGAACTCATGATAACTTAGCCGATCATTTAACCAAAGGGTTAAGTAGAGATCTTGTGTACAAATCGGCTATAGGGATGGGATTAAAGTCCACCACAAATCTTTGATATTAAGATACCCAATTCCCATTTAGTATGATACTAGATGCAGAATTCAATGTGGAAGACTTAATATTTGAAGATTGGAACACATTTGAAAATCGTCCCAAGGTATGTGTTCGGACCTACAAGTTAAGGAGGTTGAATATATATATTCTTAATAGTTCTTTTGAAAAATTGCAAATGTAGGTGCAAGAATAAAGGAGCTACCTATATAAGCATGAAGTTTAGCCGCTTCAAGAAACTGGGACTTGGTTTCGACGTGTTTATGAAGGATAAGGACATAGGCTAGTAAAATATAGTGTCAAGATAGAACATATTCGTATGTAAACTTTTGTGTACATTATCTTCGTGTATTCAATGTGAGTTCCCAGGGTTCAATCCTTAGAGACACCCGGGGTATTCGAATATTTGGAATGTGTAATGTACTAATATGGAATTCAATCGTTACGATATTTCATTTATGCAAAAGTTTGAATGTTTGAGATGACTTGTTTTAGTTAATCAAGGATTGCACTAAAATAGGGGAGGATTGTTGGATATTTTAGTGTAATTGGATTAACTTGATTGATCGGTTATTGTTATAATGATACATCATTTAAGTATGGAGGTGCGGAGTGCACACTTATTTGAATTCATTATGATGTTAGGGGCGAAGCCCCTAAACAGATGAACGGGGGTCCGGGGGCAGCGCCCCCGGGTAGCGGGGTCCAAGGGGCAGAGCCCCTGGCTGGGGTCGAGCTTGGAAATTTTTTATTTCCAACGAAGTTGCTGTTTCAGAAATTCATCCGAAAATGTAATTTCTGAAAATCGAAGGACTAATTTGCAATTTCGAAACCTTTTTGAAAATCGGTTATTTTCAGTTAAATCCCAACGGATGCACTGTTTCGTCAACAGCTGCATCGGTTCATCTTCTTCAAAATCCGATCAAGTCTTCTGGTTCATTATCTCGAATACACATAAGAAGGTTCTGCATTCTCTGAATTTTATCCGATCAAATAACTTTGGTAGAACCACCGAAATTGATTTGATCTGAAAGTGTTTTGCACGACTTTCAGATATCCGTTTTTCTGTTCTCTATATTGAATCTCCCTAACACAAAAAAGACTAGTTTGTTAGGAGAGAGGACCCATTTAGTCCCACACCGGTTGCTCTGATGACCGATGTGGGACATTAAGTCTGTAACAATCAACCCCCTTAAGGGCCAACGTCCACGTTGGTACGGCTAGTTCTTTGCCAGAGCACCACTCCAAGTTCTTGTTCGTCACGGCAAGTTCTTTGCTCGGCCACCACTCCGAGTTGGCTCCAAACTTACTCGTTGGTCATGGTGAGTTCTTTGCCCGGCCACCACTCTGGGCCAACGGCTCTTAATGAAAGCACCAATGATACAGATTAAACAGGAAAACTCATCCTAAATGACTAGTCTATTAGGAAAACTCATCCTACATGACTAGTCTGTTAGGAGACAGAGCTCATTTAGTTTATAAATCCCACATCGGTTGCTCTTACGGCTGATGTGGGACATTGAATTCGTAAGGAGATGGAGATATTTTGAATCCCATAGTAATGGTGGGTCTAGCATAGAATAGTGATAGTGTGTTGATAGGAATTAAAGAGGCAAGATATATGCAGGCCAACTACTTGTAGATAATCAATGTGGTTTACAGCCTTGAATTCATGTGCATGTGTAAGTGTAATGTAATCTGTAATGTACCCTACTACCCTGCTACCCAGCCCAGCCAAAAGTCCACTCTTTCTTAACGCGCTTATTTTATGAAAGCTCCATCTCTAACTTCTTCCAACCATTCATTTCTACTCATGTAATAACACCATTCTAAATTCTATCTATGTCATGTTGATTTTCAAGAATATCACACCTTCCTTTGAGCTATAAGTGCCATCATGCCCTATAATCTCTATGGCTTTGCCCTATTTTTTTCAACTTCTGTTGAACATCTTTTTTCATGTCTATGTATAAATCATGTTACTAAGTTCAAATTAAATTTGTATGTTTTTCCCATATATTAATATTTTGTTGGAGATAGACACTGATTTTAATATTTTAAAGATTATACACAAATTTTGTTCAGAGGTGTCATAACTTTTGTGGTTAAAATGATATAAGAAGGATTGATCATATTATAGGATAAATATTGATTCAACAGAGTGAGTTTAAGATTGATCATATATTATAGGACAAACATTGATCCAACAAATTATAGTAAGAGCCAATGTTTTGAACTTATACCAGGCTGTAAAATATTGGGCTCTTATAAGTTATAAAGAAAGTTTTGTGCTCTGCGCAGATTCGGAAATAAAAGCCCAAAATAATATAGTACAAATCCTCTATTAAAGTTTTCTACAGAGATAATATTATAATTATAACTAACTGTAATTTATGGAGTAGTAGTATTACTTAATTAAATTTTCAGATCCAGCGAATTAGGCCCATTGGATATGTTTTATTTTCCGAGCCCATAAATAATACTTATTTTTCATCATCTGACTACATACTACTTACTACTAATCTCATTATATCAATTTATTTACTATAAGACCCACCACTTTAATAGCTACCAATATTTTCCGGACATGACACCATTTTTTATTAAAACTCATATTTATACTTTTAGGACTTATTTAGGAACATAGCTGAATATTTTCTAGTGTTCTTGTGTCAGATTTTTGACAATTTGAGGCTTTGAGCTTCCAGTGCTCAATTTGCAATGGGGTCTGGGTGCTTGAGTCCTTGACTAAGTTTATTCTTCTCTTCCGATGTGAATTTTGCTTTTCATTTTCTTGATGATCAAAACCCACATCATCAGATGTCACATTTATTAAAGTTCAGATGAATTCAACTAAACATTTTTAACGTAAGGTTATATAATTAATACGAACGGTGATGTATATTATAGCATTAAAATTCTCACACAATAAATTATTCAGATTCTTGTATTGTTGTTAATTGTTAATTGTCGAGAGTGGCTGCCAAGCAAGATTAATGGAGTATTAAATTTGGGGAGTGAAATGAAGTGACCTTTTTACAAATTGAAAGACGTATGAACGGATCAAATGGTCCTCTTTACTCTTTTGACTCTTTTCCCAGTCAAGATTGCCATGTTTTGACTTATTGCTTGTATCGATAACTGATTTATTTATAATTTTCTCATTAATATCATTCCTCTAGAATCTGGATAATTTGAAGTTTGAACTCTTCATTCACGTAACCTTAACATTTCAATTAACCTTCCGATTATAGTGTTATTTTGTTTTCCGTGTCACGTCAACAACTATCCAAATTTTTAAAATACATATGGCTGCAAATATTATTAAGAAATGGTCATATATTGATGAAATTGACTTGGAAAAACAAAAGTGAATGGCCAATTTTGTGTTAATATGGCTTTGGCTCTGGCACCGTTATCTATAAACAGTAAGACAAGCAAGCCGCCCACGGCCCACCAATAAAGGTGGAACAATAGCCATCACTACTAATACATGGAATCTCATCAAAATGTCGTCACAATCCATTGCATCGGTGTGAGTAGTAATTTAAAAATAAAAAGGTGGTGGATTAATAAAATGATTGTGATCTTGAATAATTTGAAATAATAAGATAAGATGGGGACATAAAGACATGGTGGCACCTGGGTCCTGCCACTATGAGTTTATTTAGTTACATAATTGAGATAGTAATCCACGTGATCCTTATGCCGCTCGTGTCCCACAATTATCACAATCTTACAAACTCACTATTCCTGCTTTGCCTCTTTTTGCTCCACCCAAACGGAACACAATAAAATAATATTCCTAATCCCTTATTGCCCTTTCACAACTTTGGGCGACGGTAATTACTTCTTAAAGTCAGGGGTATTTTGGGAATCGCAGAGTCTATATAAACTAACCACTTAGTTCCCGTCGATAATCAAACTCACTGAACTTGAAGATCAGATCAGATCAGATCAAATCAAATCGATTGAAGATGGAAGGAGGGCGCAGAGAGATAATGAACATGAACATCAACGGCGGAAATTCGTGGAGGAGGAGAGAGCAGGGGCGTCCGATCCCGAGGAGGGGGCAAGTGAAGGCGGCGATAGTTAATGGATTGGCTCACTCTTTATCTTCCATGCTTTCCTTTGGCTCCCGTTCTCAATCCTGACTGACTGTGAAGATAGGCTGAGATTTGGGTGAAAAAGGGGTTTCCGGCGACGCTCTGTCCCCTGATGATGCATATGCATATGCTAATCAGATTGGATTAGAGATGTAAATTTTTGTGATTGCGCTTCTCCGTTGTATATTCATATCATATCACAAATCAATTTCTCTCCTCAAATATGTTTAATTCTATCGTAATTTTTGTTTTTAATCGATAATTCTTTATTTCCATGTTCCTCGAGGATATTATAAAATATTTTATGATGCAGTGTCTTCATGAATGCCCTTACTTCAATGGTGTGTTTTGCTCTTTAAATTCCAATTTCTTTTAGCTCCTATATCAAAAGGAAAATTCAAAATTCCAAATTTGGATGAATTCTTTTTTTACTCACAACATTTGAAATTTGATAAAAAAAAAACTCCCAAGTTTGATTTTTTTTTTTTTTTTTTTATCTTGATTCTCTAACTAGGCAAAGCTAAAAATCTAACATTTATAATTTTATGCTAACAAACATTAAACATTAAAAATACAATAGAAAAACACAATTCTTGATTATATTTTCTCCTTCATGCTTTGTTTTTATTTGGGTTCGTCCACATAAAGTTTAGTACTCCACTGCTTCTTTACAGTAATAGAATCCACACAACTCACAATATTCACCATAACTGAAAAATAAATTTACTCAACTCAAAATCCACACAACTAGTTTAAAATGCCTTGCACATTTTTTGTTTCTTATGTCACCAATTAATTATAATTAAGAAATACTTTAGATTTGAGATCTCTGTGTTGCTAGTCACATTCATCCTTAAGTGCTAAGTTTACCTGAATCATGTTCGGCAGAATCTTGAGAAGTACCTTTATAATATTAAAATAAATAAATTAAAAATCACATACTGACATGCAATAACCATTGTCTTTCTATTGCTAGTGTGAAAGCGAAAAAAGTTCAATAGAAAAAGTTGTGTGAACGCGTCGGGTCACCAAAGCAGCCAGATGTCAAGTGTGACCAACAATTTTCCTCTTTTTCATAAACCATAAACTTAACAAAACAGGTACCCAACTGCGACAGTGATTGAAAACTAGGAGTTCTACTACTAGTTCTATAATAATTTATAGGTGCTGGTTACATAAAAACTGAAATCTAACTTGATCAATTTCCAAATATATAATCGAATATTTTATTATGAAGTGTTTCAATTATGTATACTGTAGTTACAAATACCCATTATATTTTCAAGTGCGATAGAAAATGGGTGGTTTTAATGTTCGGTCATGTTCTAGAAAATGTGCTATGTGATGAAGGAATACGGATATTCGGTCATGTTCTAGAACATTTGTAAGAATGAAGTTGATTTATTTAAAGCAAATCAATTGAATATTTATGCTTGTCAAGCAAGGTGTGCAATTGAATAAGTAAATATTGAAAGACTATTCCCGTTTCCCACTGACTTTGGTAGTGTGTATAAAAGGCGATGGAGTTGGTGCCACAAATTCACCACTCACTCTAAGTCTACCAAAAACAGAGCAGAGAAAATAAAATACTACTACTACTACTAACATTGTTTAGAGATGGAAGGAGGACGCAGAGAGACGATGAGGTTGAACATCGATGGCGGGCGGAGGACGGAATACGGGCGTCCGATTCCGAGGAGAGGGCAAGTGAAGGCGGCGATTGTTTCTGTATTGGCTCACTCCTTCGTTTCAATTCTTTCTTCAGCTTCTAGATCACAATCCTGATCCAGATTAATTGGATGGCATTAGCTTGCCGTAAAGCGGTTGAAATGGCCAACTCCAACGCCCATGGATTATGGATAATCATTTTTTGAGCTCTGAATGAATTATGTTATGTATTCTGTTACATCTAGAAAATGAGTTTATTCAAATTGGTCAAATATTTATTCATTTTCTAATTATAACAACTCAAAATGCCCAACACCGAGTACTAATATAGGTAGTACCAATAGAATAACAACTGTGAAAGAATACTACAAAACCAACACCACCAACAGTATAACAACTGTGAAAAAATACTACAAAACCAACACCACTAATAATGTAACAAGTGTGAAAAAAATTACTACTACTATAGAAACAACACTCGAATTAGATATGCTAAAAGTGTAAAAAATGTTATAAAAAAACTACCCTAAACACCACCTGAAATTAGAGGTGACCACTTTGAAACGGTAATGCGGAACTAATCCAGAATAGTAATTGTAGTCGACGGAATCGTGAGTTATGGATGGTTCGCCATTCGGTTTGGATTGCAAATATAAGGTTTGGAGCTGCAAATTTTGGTACAGAACCATATGAATTCTTGCCATACCAAAATACGCATTATTAAAAAAATATAAATACTTTTATCCATAATTTTCTCTCTTTTCATTTAACACACAAAATAACATTATATAAAATCTCTTATCATCCAAGAATGAGTTCTATCGAGTATTTTATAATTGCATTCTCTCATTTATTTTGATGTAATTCCAATAAATCCAAGTCAAACACTTTAAAAATATTAACGAAAAAAAAAAAATTCCAATGATCCAAATTGGGATCGGAGATTCTAAATTAAGATCATAACATAATCGTCAGTTTCAGTTGGGGACTATAACCATTGAGTCTATAATTACCACCGAATCCCTCTCCAAGAGTCTCAACTAGTGAAATGTTAGAGAATGTAACACATCTTTATATGATAAAGTATTTTCAGATTTGAGTTTACTCTTTTCTTTCATGAAGTATAAAAGTTTCATTTACAAGTGACAAAATAGAACAACCTAAGCATCTTTCATAAAAACATTCACATGTACATGAAACGCGTGAGAGGCAATAACATAAAATAATACTACATTCGAAATACTAAAAAATATAACATGATCATACGATTCACACCCAATGAAAATCTGTTTTGATGTTTTTCGATATTTACAATTTTTATTTGGTCTAGTGAAATAACAATACCGATTTTCCGATATTTTTCTTCCACGTGACTCTTTTCAGAAAATAATTACCGCACTTTTGAGATTAATTCTAAGTCTTAATTAGTTATAGTGGCCTAATTCTTTATACTATAAATTTAATGTTTATCTAAAATGCACCCAAGATGAAGATACAAAGTTAAAAAATTATAGAAAAACACATATGAAACCCAAACCAAAATTTTACTTTGATGACCTATTGGAAATCTTGTTATTGGCTAACAAAATCTTAAACACCACCTTTTGGTTTAAATAGTTTATTCAAGAATATGCAAACGAATATCCAAATTCTAAATTTTATAATCAATGCAATTTTATTACAACCCTCAATAAACAACACCAACTACCCTCTTTGTAATAAAGTACAGTACTTCATATCTGCAACGGCTGTGCTGTATACCTGCAAAATTCTGCTTGTCGGAAACATGTTAGATCTGATTTCTGAACATGGCTATTGGTAATATATTAATTCTGTTTTTAATTTTATATGCATATTTGTGGACTTGAGGGAAGATAAATTTCTTGACCTCTTGCTTAGTTAGAAGGCATTCGCCAGTTGATGTCTTTAAAATGAGTTTTTAAATATTTATGAGATTCTAATTCACCAAATCTTAAGCAATGGAAAAATAATTGGTACGTACTACTTGTACAAATACGAACCATATATGTATGTAGCTTATTACAAAGACATAAATCGAGGATTCACATGTGAAACGTGCAACGGAATCAAAGATCAGATCATGACCCCTTTCTTGAGTTCAAAGAATATGGTCGTATTTTGTTTTACATCACTTTATTTTTTATTAAGCATAAAGTAAGAGCATTAACGTAACTTTAACATGCTAATTAATTCGAATATGGTTAGGCTTTGATGCCTGGGGAATTATTGACAACTGGACTTCACTCCACTACCTTGTTTATGTAAATTAGTATTTTACAAAGGCTAACTTTTGATATGTGAATTGATTAAAATAAGATAAATGAGCAAGCTTTATATAAGATTCGAGATCTTTGTGTTACCTCTGGATTTCATACCAAGTGCACTAATGTAATCATTAATGTGGTGTGATAGTATAACAATAATTGTATAAATATCCTATTCTCTTCTAATTTGGGATTTACTACTATTTATTGTTCTTCCTTTGCGTGCACATACATTGTAAATTTGTAATGTCACTCTTATATTTTCATAATCTATTTAATTAATACTAAAAACTATCTACATATGATAGCGTCGAATGAATTGCCCAATAGTCTCCTGCTTGACTCTATTACTACCACTTATAATTAAACTATAATCATGAACTCACAAATGAAATAATGATATTGTCATATCGTCATAAAGTAATGTGAACAGTTCATTTTTCTTTTTTAGGTAAAATATTGTCCATGTGATTCGAAATACTTGATGATCGATCGAGATCCCCCACCAAATAAATTCGATTGGTGAGACTGAATTTTTCGAAATGGACAAATGAAAGATTCAAAAGACAATATATGTGATAGTGTGAACGTGGAGTGGTCCTTGCTATTTGATTTCCAACCTTCCTCAAAAGAAAAATAGACTAGTCCTCCGTTAAGTCATGCTTCAAATTCATTGACTCAAAAATTTCCATAATAAATTTGTACTTCCAAAAAATAAAAATTTTGTCCAATTAATTTTCCATTTCTGTGACATCCCAAGTGAAAAGGGTCATTTATTTTTATTTTTTTTTACTAAATTGACAATTAAAGTCATAGCATTACGATGACAAAATAAGATATACTATACTACAACGTTAAATTACTATTCTCTTTGTCTCATTAAAAATGAAACATTTTCCCTTTCGAATTATCTCAATAAAAATAAAACATTACCTAAAATAAAAATAATATCATTTCCACTTTAAATTTTTATTTTATTCTATTTTCATCAACTTATGTAATCCAACACTAAATAAAATTTTATACCACAAAATAAATATTTTATATTTAATATATATACTAGTATTAGAAATCCCACGCGCAGGTCAAGTAAGGCATGTCATTATATAAATTATAATCCCAAAATCCATGTAATTATTCAGCACGCGTTCCCATTAAAGAAAGTGCCAAATGCAGGGGTATTTTGGGAATGTGGAGTTATATATAAGAAGTGGATGGAGTTGCAGTTATTCACCACCCGCAGCCAAAATCAAGTTTACTAAACTCTCATTCATTTCTACTGCAAGAGGGAAAAAAAATCAATTGAGGAATATAGATGGAAGGAGGACGCCGAGAGACGATGAATCTGAACATGAACGGGCGGGGATCGGAGTACGGCCGACCGATCCCAAAAAGAGGGCAGGTGAAGGCGGCGATTGTGTCCGGCTTGGCTCACACCTTGTCTTCTATGCTATCTTCCAATTCTCGATCCCACTCCTGATTCTTACCTGCCCACGATTCCAGATCACCAAATTATGCCGGGTTTTGGAGTTTTTTTTTTTAGGAATTTTTCTTGTGTTGTAGGAGTAGTACTAGTAACTATTTTTGCCTTAATCAAGGTTGTTTATTTTATCATCTGTGGTAAAATAATCGATGTGTAGTATAGTTGGGAAAGAATGTGATCACCTACTTTATTTCTAGACTTTTTAAAATTAAAAGAATATGATATAATCGCCGATTGAGTTGCTGATACAATGAATTATTGGAAATATCAAATCCTTCTCTATTCTCTAAGACCATGTTTATCCGGGACCAGCCAATCAAACTCAACGAACTATATTTGTAATAAGTATTTAATTAGTTTTTCACCTCTTCCACATCATCTATATATAATTAACAACATACATTGAAAACACATAAAATACGATCACATCCCATACAATTATGCCAGTAGATGGCATTTCAGAGCTTCTTCTTTTGGAGATAAGTCTCTCCTGGCCATCAACATATTAAGCGTGGATGTTTTCAACCTCCGTTCCAACGTATCACATTCCCTTCCGCGTGTGCCCCTCGTTACTCGCAATGTTGCAATGAAATCATCAAGAATTCAATATGATTGTGTTGCTACTTCTTTGCCTTTTAAGTATTAGCATCAGCTTTATCTCTTCCTAATGCATTTAGTTTCCACGACTTTCTTCTTTGCCTCTCGATTCACTAGTCCTCGACCCTTTTGAGTTTCCATGGCTTTCTTCATCTGGCTAGAAACGCGTTGAACCGGTGCTATTCAATTTCAATTCCTACTTGGGATTCTATTGCATCACTCCCTCAAACATCTTATGATGAGTAATCTTACTCTTACCATATAGTTGTTGAGCGATTTTCTCAATATCCTCTTTAGTATAATTACTGCACGTTTGAAATAGTTTACACACACTTTCAAATCCCTCATCGACTTTCAATTTTTTAAAGCTGATATTGGATTTGACTAATTAATTGTCCATTCGATTTGAAAGCTTATTTATCATGATTCAATAGGTATTATGTTTGTTTCATGAGATTGAATGTTATAACTTAATTTTAGATGAATTATCATAGGAAAATACAGGGGCGTAGCCAGGATTATGCTTAAGGAGGGGCAAAAATATAGTATGTAGGAAAATTTTATGCATTTGAGAAAGGGCAATTAGTGTATTTGATCTATATAATTGGATATAGGAAACCATATATATAATGAAAACTCAAAACTTTAATCCTAGCCACTAATTATTAGTTATCAACGCTTATTATGTTTCCAGATTATTAATTTCAATAACCTCTATGAATCTGGCAACAGAGGACATATTAGACATTTTCATAATAAAGTGAATCATTTATTTATGGAATAATTATGCAATCCCGATTTCGTCGTTCTCTCTCCTTCCACTATTCACGTTAATTAATCAGTTTCAATTACTCACAAAATCAACAAAAAAGCAATGTAAGTTTCTGTACGGAATACACCTAAAATCATATCACAAGATCAACACAAATCAACGCGCAATCAATACAAATTCAGCACAAACTCAGCAGACCAAATTCAACAGCAGAGACTATTACCAACAGATATCAGAATTCAATAGCAGAGACTATTACCAACAAAAATAAGATTTCAACTGCAGAGACTATTAGAATTCTACTGCAGAGACTATTACCAACAAAAATACGATTTCAAAAGCAGAACAAAATAATCAAGCAATTTAAACATAAAAATCAATATATAATCAACACGATTTCAACCAAAAATTCAACATCAACACAAGATCAACACAGGATCAACGCAATTTCAACGCATAATTCAAGCCATTTCAACTGCATAGACTATTAGAAAAGTTTTGAGTATTCATTATATATATGGTTTTCATTTGATCACATCCCATTGGATATATGTGTATAGAAATCTAATAGTAAAAGAAGGGTGAGGAGGGGCAAATGCCCCAACTGGCTATATAGTGGCTCCGCCCCTGGGAAAATGAGTCATAGCTATCCAACGATACCTAATTAATTAACTTCTGTCTTAATAAGTTATATGCCCTAATTCTTTACATAAATTTTAATGTCTATCCAAAAAATGCACTGAAGATAAAATATAAAATTAATTTTTTTTTTAAAATCACAATTTGAAACCCAAACCAAAATTATACTTTGGCTAACAAATTCTTAAACACCAGCTTTTGATTCCACATAAAGCAAACCAACACTTAATAATATTAGTTGCGACAATTTGAATTAATTAAATAGTTTATTTAGGAATATGCAAAAAAATATCCAAATTCTAAATTCTATAATCAATGCATTTTATTGTAACCCTCAACTCTATTAATTAAATACCAACTTTAATTATTATGCGTATAATAAACAACACCAACTAACCTCTTTATAATAAAGTGTACGTATCTGCGATGCCTGTATCTATATTCTATAGCTGCAAAATTCTGCTTGTCGGAAACATGCTACATCTGAACATGGCTATTTGTAATATATTAATTCTGATTTTTTCTTTTATGTGTATATTTGTGGACATTAGAGAAGTTTAATTTCTTGACCTCTTGCTAATAAAGAAAGGCAAAATAATGGTATACGTACGTACTTGTAGAAATATACGAACCATGTCGTATGTACCTTATTACAAAGACATAAATCGAGGATTCACGTGTGAAATTAACGTGCAACGGAATCCAATATCAAATCATGACCCCTTTCTTGAGTTCAAAGAATATGGTCATATTTTGTTTTCAATCAACGTAAAGAGCATTAACGTAACTTTAACATGCTAATTAATTCGAATATGGTTAGGCTTTGATGCCTGGGGAATTATTGACAACTGGACTTCACTCCACTATCTTGTTTATGTAAATTATTATTTTAGAAAAGCTAACTTTTTATATGTGAATAGATTAAAATAAGATAATTATAAAGCTAGGAGCAAGCTTTATCTATAAGATTCGAGATCTTTGTTTTACCTCTGGATTTCATACCAAGTGCACTAATGTAACCATTCTGTGATTTTTTAATGTGGTGTAATAGCACTAATATAATTTAAGTAGTACTCCATAATATAAATATCCTATTTTCTCTTAAAATTGGGAGTTACTCCACTATTTACTGTATGCGTGCAAATATGTATAGATTTAGATTATAAGTACTCTCTTCGACCCAATTAGTTTGGGGTATAATTTTTTGACATGGAAATTAAGAAATTGTATCAAAAGTTGAAAATATGAATAAAGTAAAGAGAGAATAATAAAATAAAAAAGATAAAGAAATAATAAAATAAATAATATAATAAAGTATATGAGTGATTGAATATTTTATTTTTTATTATAAAAATGACTCTAGTTACTTTTAGTACAATGATGCACATTTTAAGTTTATATTTGCAGATTGTTTCTCTCAAATATGTATTTTAGTTCCACATTTACAAACAAATAACTCCATCTTTGTTTTAATCCTCCTCTCAACTCACCTCAACTCAAAAAGTAAATATGTTCTTATAAAATCTCATTCAGAATAGATTTTCCTCAAAGTGCGACAAAAGAAGTATATATTTTTTTTGTAAAGCGTACGATGATATTAATTTTTATTTCTATTGAATCATTTAGAATTTGTATTCATTAATTAAATGAAAATGATAATACTAGTTGTGTTAAAAAGTTGGAGAGAAGAAGTACGAGAAATAAAAAGAAAGTAAAATAGATAATATATATAATAAAATTGAATGTTTTTTTTTATTAAAAAAGAAAATGGTTCTATTTAATTGGGATATCCCAGAAAAATATGAATTAACTTAATTTGGACATAAGAATAGAGTACTAAGCAAAAACTATCTCCATATGATAGCGTGGTATGAGTTGCTTAATAGTTCATCGCTTGACGCTATACCACTCAAAAAACTTGAACTAAAAAAGTTTCAGTAGTGTTTCTAAATGGAGTTAAATGTAAAGTAATATACTTGAAACGTGCAAACAAAGCTTATAAATTATGTACTCACATTAACGCTATTGTCACATCGTCATAAAGTTATGTGAACATTTTATTTTCTTTTAGTAAAATATTGTCCATGTGATTCGAAATTAAATACTTCCTTGAGGTATCCTACTAGCAGTAAATTGATGGGTGAGAATCACTTTTTTGGAAATGGACAAAGGAAAAAGAGATACTCCATGTGATGATGTGTGAACGGTTTGAGCGGTCAAGATTGGGTCTTGCTATTCAAGAGAAAATAGACTAGTCTTCCATTCAAGTCATACTTGAAAATCATTGACTTATAAATTTCGTTTTGATTTTTCACTATTTATTTAAACACAAAAATTATTCTCTAATGATTTAGTTTGGGACAGCCAGACATAAAAAGTAGTACTACTGTACATGATAAGTGAAGACAATACATAATAACAAATTAAGGAATTGGATGAAATGATAGCATGATCAATTCATACTTAACTAATGATTTGAGGTATCCATATGTTTTGAAGACTTTGATAAGCAGATGAGAGCATGTAGCAACAATTTGGAGACCGCAACAGATGGGTTAATAAGATAGAAAAGCATGGCAGCGAGGTCCTGGTGTCCACTTTCAAGATACAGTAATAAAGTATTAATGGAAAATTCCCACGTGAAGTAAGTGCAAGTCAAGTTAGGCATGTCATAAAATAATCCCAATAGCGCCAGTGTTCCCACCGAAGAAAGTGGTAAATACATGAGAAGTGCAAGGGCATTATGGGAATCCGGAGTTATAAGAGGATGGTAGATGGAATTGAGGTCATTCAGTTTAATTCATTCAGCATCACCACCCACACCCAAAAACAAGTTACAAGTTTACTCAATGGAAGGAGGACGCAGAGAGATGATGAATCTGAATATGAGTAGGCGGGGATCGGAGTATGGTCGACCCATCCCTAAAAGAGGGCAGCTGAAGGCGGCGATTGTCTCCGGCTTGGCTCATTCCTTATCTTCTATGTTTTCTTCCAATTCTCCATCTCACTCCTGATTCTCCAGAGATCACCAAATTTTGCCGTTTTTTTAGGATTTTTCCTTGTGTTGTACAGTTTTTGCCTTAATCAAGATTTTGTATTTTGACATCTGTATTGATTATTGAAATAAACGGTGTGTATGTGTATCACATTATTACACATCCATTCATGTTAATTAGGCAATACTACTACACTTCAAAATTTAATATGTATACGTTCAGGCAGCAGCTCAAGTGCTGAACTACTCCCTCCATTCCATCACTAACCTAACTCACATATTTTCCATTTTTGGATACAAACAATTTCCTAAAATGATAATCATTATAAATCTGTACTCAATTTACAAAATAAAATTCCTTAAAATTTTGGGTGCCCAAAAGGAAATGATCCATTTTTGTTAGAAGAGATTGAATAGAAGAAGTTATGTTAGCTGGGGGAGAATATCTTACAGACTTTAATTGGGCTTCGTGATTCATCATTTGTAAGCCCGTTATATCCTTTTTTAAACCCCAAAGTTATTCTCAAGGCTATTTGTCCATTATATTATTGGAGTTTTGTGACATTTGATATAATCATACAATGGGTTCGTTTATACTATGTCAGTAATATGATTCAGGAGAATATGGAGTATGATAGATTATATCCTAGGTATGAAAATTTCAAAGAACGTTTTTAAAATTTTAAATTTATATCAATCGCTAAAATTCAACTAACTAATTAACATAATAACTAAATAAAGTAATTGACGTAATAGTTGAAATAAAATTTTAATTGAATAAGAAGGTGATCCGTCATTTATAAAATAAATTTTAATTGATAGTATAATAATAATATAAGAAGGCGATCCATGATTTTTTCAGTATTATACTCCATTAAGATTTGCTAGAACATGATGATGATGATGATGATAACGACGACGACGATAAGAATTCATAATTTGAATAGTAATACTCAAATTATCTTAGTAAGTTATTACTAATTGATAGATTATAATAACAATAATAAATATAGTAAATGTTAAAATTGGTCTCGAACATATGCTCATTTTACGATTTTGGTCCTAGGCATTATCTTTTGAATTTTTGGATCCCAAACATTTCAACTCAGATCACAAACGGTCCAAAGTTACATTTTCCGTCAAATTTTAAAAGTCAACATTTTAAATCTCAATTTTGACCAAATTAAGCTGTAAATACAAAATCATAAAATTGACATATGTTCAGGACCAATTTTAGCCTTTTACTCTAATAAATAATATTATAAAATAGAATTATTACTATTGCATATACGCATTTAACTATTTATTATTACCATTATAATAAAATATCATCCATAATTTAAAATTACGTTAGGATACTACAAAATATAATAATAAAAATATTAATATTAATTTTTATTTTATTATAGAGTGAGATTATTTCACCTGTGAGATCATTTCATAGTGAAATGGGGCAATATTATAACTCAAAAGTCATATTATGATAATACTCCGTATGTTTGTAATTTTGATGCCAAATCAACAACTATAAATCTAAAATCAGTCCGACACATTCTTTGTAAAATGAAAAACAAAGGGATTAGAATAATAGTGTATATAGAGGTACTAGTGCAAAATATGGAATACAGAATCAATGGGAGTGGAAAATGGAAATCATGTGTTCATAACTTCATATATTAGCTATTTTGACTTAATTTTCTAAGCTCTAAAAGTTTGACTTAAAAATATCTGTATTTCACTTGGTGTGCCCTTTCGCTCTAATTTTAGGGTGATGCTAAACAACCACATTATGTACAACACACAAGGACATATTAGTAAATTAAAGTATTAATTGTATATTAAAATATTAATTGTAGTTAGTGGAAAAATTGAAATGAGTTTATTAACCATCTGCCTCATTTTCGTTTTCTATTAAGTTTCCCTCTTTTCTAAATTTTCAAAATTTGAATTTAAGTTAGTACATTAATTACATTTTTATAGTTTCAATGACCGAAAATTTAATGCACAAATCTTTTAATGGTCACCATATTTGTTAACTTTAAAAATTAACTAAAATATCTCTATCACACTAGCAGAGCAATTTATTTGCGAAAAAAAGGATTGCTTTTCAAAATTTGTTCTCTCATTGACTTATATCTGTCATTTTAAATTTTTTATATCTCTATCGCAAGTCTCTATTACAGTTATGTTTCTCTCATTTTCTTACTTTTCTATTTTTTATTTTTATTTTTCATAAGTACACAAATAAGTACGCAATTATATTTGCATAGTTCAATGAGTAATAGTACTAACTAGTTTCATATTTTAATACTAAGTCTATAAAGTTAATATTTTTATGGAGGTTTGTTGGATTTTGATTTTGTCACTAAGATTATTTTTACAAATCAGATAGTTGAATAGAAATAATTCAATAATTAAACTATTTAATACTCCCTCGTTCCATAGTAATGGAGGCGTTTCTTTTCGGCACGGAGATTAAGAAAAATTGTGTTAGGTGAGTTAAGTAAAGGGAGAACAAAGTGGAAAATGAAAAAAGTAGAGGGATGAAGAGATAAAAAAGTAAGAGAGAGTAAAGTAAGTGTGGAAAAATATATTGATTTTTACTGAAAATGTGAAATGACTCTATTACTATGGAACATACCAATGGCAAAATGACTCTATTACTATGGAACGGAGAGAGTATTTTGCAATATTAGAGCATAGTTGTACTAAAAATTTTATCTTATAAAACAATAATGTCATTAGAATTTTTTTACAAATCAAATAGTTGGATTTAATCAATTTATTTTGCTTGATTAGATCTTGATCACACTTAAAAATTTCAAAAACTAATGTCATTAGAAGTTCATTTACGAACTAAGTAATAGGATGAGAATAATTAATTGATACATCTATTTTGTCATTTTGTATTATTAGATCATATTAAGATATTTATTTTATCAAAAATTACTATCATTAGATTTTCCTTTGCAAACTAAACAGTCGGATGAGAATAATTGACTAATTAATCCATTTATTTTGTATTATTAGATCTTGATCATATTACAAAAAATTCTATCAAACATATACTATATCACTAGAATTCATTTTACAAATAAAATTAGTTGGATGAGAATGATTCACTTATTGTTCTATCTATTTTTGTGATATCAGATCTATAACACTAAAAAAAAAAAATAATCAAACACTAACTTCATTAAGATTTCTTTTACAAACAACATGTTGGATGAGAATAATTCATTGTTTGATCTATTTATTTTTGTGACTTTAGATTCTAAGCATTATTATATTATCAAACAATCATTAGGATCTCTCTTATAAATCAAATAGTCGGATAAATTTACCGATTGATCTATCTATTTTTAATCAGGAACACTAAAAATTTTATTTAATCAAACAACAATTTCCTTAGAATTTTTCTAGAAATAAAATAGGTGGATTAGAATAGTCCGGGTTAATTTCATGGCAGGTTACTAAACTAAAATGTTTGAAATCAAAATAGTAGCGTTTCAAACAAAATTTTGTACTCCCTCCATCCCAAGATAAACGAAATATTTTTTTTGGACATAAAATTTAAGGAATTCATATTTAAAGAGTTAAAGTAGATGGAGAATAAAGTAAGAGAGATAATTTTTTACTAAAAAAAAGGAAATGACTCACTTATAATAGGTCATCCCAAAAAGAAATATGACTCGCTATCTTGGACGGAGGGAGTATCAAAATAGACATTAAACTTTTGTTTCTCTTCAATAAAGTATTAATCTGTTTTTTTATTATTATTAATATTTTAAAATTTATTTTTCTTCCACAAATTATTTACCTAATTTATCTCAATCAAATAGATTTCAAAATAATTAAGTATGTACATTTATTTATTTTACTATATATAAAGGGTATACGTATAATATTCTTACTAATTTCCAACAGAAAATTTTAATAATTTAAATACAAGTTTATATGTGTGTGCATACCGTTTTTAATATTGCATGTTTTACAAAAATGTATATTTCGTTTTAAAATATTATATTGAATATTATATTCTTGTAATATCTTGAATTTTACTTATTTTTCATGAGTGTGACTATTTAATAACAGTAAATAGTGAATTAATAATAATTTTATTTTTTTAGAGATCAGTAAATAATTAAATTATAACAAAAAATTGAACAGATTTGATATCTTATTTAAAAAAGAATGGAAGTTTGATATCTATTTTGGTACAAATATACTCCATAGTTTGATAATCTTTCATGATATCATCCCAGAATAATTTTGAAGTTGATGTATCTATTGTGCAATATAAGATCTCAAACACATTAAAAAAATACTATTCATTATTCAAACACTAATGTCACTAGAATATCTTTTACACACCAAACAATTCGAATGGAAATAATTTCCTAATTGATCCATCCATTTTTTTTAATATTGGTTCTCAATTATATTAAAAATTATTTAAATCTAATACTAATGTCATTAGGATTATTTTTACAAACCAAATAGTTGGATGAGAACAATTCACTAATTGATTTATTTATTTTTGTGATATTATATCTCAAATACATTATAAAAGTTTCTTTACTAAAACAGTAATGTTATTAGGATTTTTTTAGAAACCAAATAGTTGAATAAGAATAATTTACAGCTTAATATATCTGTTTTTTGTGATGGGAGTATTAGATTTCAAGCACATTAAAATAATTATTTAATGAAATACAAATATCATTAGAATTTTTCTTATAAATCAAATAATTAAATGAGAATAATTCACTAGTTATCTATCTATTTTTGCAATATTAAAAATATATTTAGAAAATCATTAGTCAAACAAAAAATTTATTAGTATTTATTTTAAAAATTAAATAGTTGGATGATTATGTGAATTTTTTTTTTTTGAGGTTAAACTATTTCAGTTGAACATACTTGATATATAGTAAGAAAAAATATTGATTTGTGTTAGAAAACCGATCACAACAATTCTCACCCTCAAATCAGACATCTTTTTTTGGGCCCCGATCCCTTTGCTTCTCTCCAGGTTTCTTTTCCTTTTCATTCCTATTAATTGGGTTTTTTTTTTTGAAATTTAAATTATGATATTGGTAAATTACGTTTTCAAGATTGGATTTTTATTTTCTGCTTTTCAATATGCTGCATTGTATGTTTTGGAGGGTTTAGTTGTTAGAGCAAGCTTCATGTTTGTTGAATCTCAAGGCATATTTTTGGTGAATTTTATTTATGATGAAGACTTCTTTAAATGCTATGCTTCTGTGTATTGTGATTTTGGGAATTCATTATGAGAGAATTTATGCTGATTTTCAGATTATAGGTTTGTATTCATTCAAACATATGGACTGCAGCTTTCCTGAGCAATGAATCATGGTTGAAGATACTAATTGTAGCCTACTTCTTGGCTCTTTTCTCAACAACAATCTCTTCTTGGCTATCCATGAGCTCAGCCACAACTTAGCCTTCTCCACTCCAGTTTTACAACCAGTGGCTTGGCATATTCGCTAACCTCCCCATCAGGGTGCACCAGTATCTGTCACCTTCCAAAAGTATCACCTCGGCACCATCGCTATCAAAGAGGCGTGGATGGGGTTGACATGGACATTCCCAGTAGGCCCGAGGCCTTTCTTGTTAAAGCTCACTTCACCAAATCAATTTGGGTCATAATGCAGCTGTTCTTTTACGCTCTTCGCCCTCTGTTTCTCAAACCAAAGCCTCCGGGGCTGTGGGAGTTTGTCAACTTGATTGTGCAGGCAGGCGGATGTTGGTGTGGTGTATCTGTGGGGGGGGAAGGCATTGGGTTATTTGATCTTTTACATTTGTTGGAGGTGGGATGCCCCCTTGGGTGGCCTTATTTTGAACACTATTTTTTAACCCGAGTAAAAGAGACCTATTGGTTTTATGGCCCTTTGAATCTGATGACAGGGAAACGTGGGGTACCTCGAGCACCATGACTTAAGGTTCCCGGGAATGCTGCACAAGTTGAAGGAGATTGCACCCGAGTATTATGATGGCTTGGATTCGTATAGGTCTTGGAGTCAGGTGATCTACATGTACATTATGGATGGGGCGGTTGGGCCTTTTAGCCGGATGAAGAGAAGCCTATCGGTGAAGAGTAACGGCAAATCTGAATAGGTTTAGGTTTGAGTTTGAGTGGTTTTTGAAACACTGGTGATGCTTGATGGTAAAGTAGAGATGGCTGTTTCTGTTTTAGCTCTCATTCTTTGAATTCTTTTGGAGGATTAGTGTTTTAGATGGTGATGATGTGGCTTCATTTTCTGGAAAAGAGAATTCCCTGTTTAGCTTTCTTGTCATTTTTGTTGAGACAGAATGAATGTGATGAGAAAACATGATTAAAAACTGCATTTTTTCAGATGGGCTGCAGAGGCTATTGTTTTTCTCAATGTTGAATACATATAAACAATAATCAAGGAAAATATGAGGAGTTGCTACAATGGGATGGTAATATGGTGGCTTTGAAAATGAAAAGGCAATAAACAAATTTAGCAACAAGCAATGGCCCTTTTCATAATTTGTAGACCTGCAGAGATTATTAAACATTTCAGGTCAGAGCTGATCTGCAAACCAAGACAAGAATGATCATGAATAAATAGATGGGGTTTGTTTGGTCGCAACGGTTCAACAATTATATGCATGTTTGAGTAAGATTACTACCCATATACAAAGGGAAAGTACTTTCAATTTTTTGTTGCAAGAAATTATAGACTTGAATGAATTGAATATTAATTATCTGGAAAACGAAAGGTTCCTTACATATAAAAGGAATAAAACAAAATGGTATAAAGTGATTTTGTGGTGTAGTGGTTATCACGTTAGTTTTACACACTAAAGGTCCCCAGTTCGACCCTGGGCAGAGCCACATGTTTTTACTTTTATGTCATACTCTTAGTATATTTTCTTCTTGTATTTGGTTGTTTAGATTATTTTTTGGGGCTCAGAATCAATAGGATATGGATCGTTATTCGTTAATTACTTAATTATTAATGGCTTTGTCCTAAGTAGACTAAAAAAATTGCTTGAATAGGATCCAATCGACGTTAACATATTGTCACAGACGGAAATTAAAAAAAAAGGCTATTCACCATTTATAAAATTTGATTTTAATTTATTAAAATTGATACTAAAATTTTAAAATAACTGATCATCAAATGTTTTGCTAGGAAAATTCCGAGCATATATTGTTCGTGCTCGGTAAGTTCATTCTTTTGTAGTGTGAGATGCAAGTCTTTGTTCTATAACTACATTCTACAATAATTTGCCATTCATTTATTCCTATGTGAGATGCAATCTTTTGTTTTATAGCTTTACTTGACAATCTCTCGTCTTAGACCATCTCCAAGGGTACACTAAAATCTAAAATGGAATATGTATTTAGCTCCAATAGTACTCAAAAAGCAATCTCATTTTTGGTTTTTGAGAAAAAAATACATATCTTTAGGTTTGCACTAAACCAAAACCTTAAAGTTTTTCTAATTTTGTGAGTAAAAAATGCATAATATAGAGAATATTCTTTTAAGGTTGAGTTTAGCGTAAATGATTGGAGTAAAATCATATTTGATATGATATTTACACTAAAATGGGTTTGAGTTTATTGTAAATAGTAAAACTCATACAATAGGATAGTATACTGATTACATTTTTGTTATAAGAGGGAACATCTTTTTAGGTCTACAAACTTTGCCAAAGTATCCTTTTAGGTCCGTGAACTTTGAAAATATCATTTTAGGTCCGTGAACTACAAGTTAATATCATTTGAGGTATTTTGAACTTTTTTTGGACGAAAATGCCCTTAAGACCTTCAAAGGGCAATTTGGACAATTCTTTCGCTACTCATCTTGCGTCAAAGACCTAGAGTCCAACAATTTTTTTTTACTACTATTTAATTCAGTTACCATCCAAATTGAATTTAAATATAATTAAAATTTGCCGTAAAAAATATGTTTCTGTTTTCCAATTATTAGATGACTAATTATTTAATGATAGTGAATTGAGACTTGATACTTTATTTTATTTTTTCAATCTAAACTCCATTTTAATAACTTGCAATAGGTGATGGGTGAATTCTATTTAGTTTATTTATTTTGAAATTAGATAGCTATTAATTTGGATTGTCATTTGGAGATGAATTTCAAAATGGAGATCAATTAACATCTAAATTGAATTTAAATATAAAAATGTGCCGTTAAAAATAGTTGGATTCTATGTCTCTGACGCAAGATGATTGGCGAAAGAATTGTCCAAATTGATCTTTGAAGGTCTTAAGGGCATTTTTGTAAAAAAAAATCAAAATACCTCAAATGATATTAACCCATAGTTGATGGACTTAAAATGATATTTTCAAGGTTTACGGACCTAAAATGATACTTTGACAAAGTTCGTGGACTTAAAAAGATGTTCCCTCCTGTTATAAAGAAGGAAGGTGGTTTATTATGAATAATAAGGATCTAAATATGTTTTCCATTACCTGAGCAGCATATAAATCTCATATGGGCGTCATGATTTGAAAATTTATAATTTTGCATGCGGTAGTGACGCAAAAGAGTCCATATTTGTTGAAGAGATTCTCATATTACTGGATAAGCTACACTCATTTTGCTCTTCCTGATTTATTGCAACAGTTTATTCCTCATCTTATCATACGGAAAATCAGACAAAAATAAAAAATAAAAAAAAATGGAACATTATTAAACAACACAAATCAATTAACTCTAATGATAATTAAGATAAAATTTCTAAGCTTTTAGTTAGGTGGCAAATAAGACATAATAAAGAGTACGATTAGAAAACATCCTAGTACATTAGATAACATACTACAAGTCCATCACAAAAAGTAAGAGAGCCTACAAATGAGAATTAAATGTGTAATGATGGCAACCACAACTATTCCCGAGTATTTTGATTTGCTTCCCACATATTAAAGTACAAAACACAATGTAAAATTTAGAAAAAATCATGAAATAAATGAAATAATATAAAGAGTAAAGGCCAAAATTGGTCCTGAACATATAGTCATTTTATGTTTTTGGTCCTAAACATTATTTTTTGGATTTTTTGGTCCTGAACATATGAAAATTTGATCATTTTGGTCCTCCGTCAATATTTCCGTTAAAAACTAACGGTCAACGGGTTTAATCCCGATTTTGACCAAATTAGACTTTTAATTTTAATTTTTTACTCCCTAATTATTTTAGTAATTATTTATTTAAAATCAAATTTAAATAATATGAAAAATAAAATGAAAAATTGTAATTCCTCTTCTCCTACGCCCCAATCTTCATCTCTGTTGAAGGCAACAGCTCCGCCTCCGCCATCTCCCTCATCCATCTTAATCAAATGCAGATTTTCCACTCTCACTCTCCTCCACAACTCCATCCCCACATGCCAATCAATAATTCCCCAATCAATTCCCCTCAATCAATTGGCGCTGCTGCATTCTCCTCAATCTTCATCGCCATCCACCTCTTTAATCTCCCCTAAACCCCACCTCCGCCCCGCCCCCAACTTCCTCTCCCCGCCGCATCGCCGCCTCCGCCGCCACTCCCTCTCGTGCTCCGCCTCCAAATCCGATGACGTGGTGGAGCTCCCTCTCTTCCCCCTCCCCTTAGTCCCCAACTTTCTTTTTTTTCAAGAATTGAAACATGTTGTGCAGTTTCAGGAGATTGAGATTGGGGCGTAGGCGGAGCTGATAAAGGTGGGGTAGGTGTTGTTGGCGATGGTGATTGAGTTGGATTGGACGGAGACGGAGATTGGGGCGTAGGAGAAGAGGAATTACATTTTTTCATTTTATTTTTTATATTATTTAAATCTGATTTTAAATAAATAATTATTAAAATAATTATTAAAATAATTAGGAAATTAATTAGGGAGTAAAAAATTAGAATTAAAAAGTTTAATATTGGTCAAAATTAAGATTAAACCCGTTGACCGTTAGTTTTTAACGGAAATGTTGACGGAGGACCAAAATGATCAAATTTTCATATGTTCAGGACCAAAAAATCCAAATGATAATGTTTAGAACCAAAAACGTAAAATGGCCATATGTTCAGTACCAATTTTAGCCTTTACTCTAATATAAACAATGAATAGAGATTAAAATACCTAACTTGCATAATTGTTGCTCATTGTCCACATTCAAATCATCAAGATTGAGAACTTGATCTTGATCAAGATCAGTCAGTGTCATGTCAGCAAGATTAGCCTCATGCTGAAATACTACTGAAACAATTCCACCCAGAGGAGCATAAATCCATATCGAAAACAAAATCATCAAAATTGAGATTTTGACTCTGATCAAGATCAGTCTGAGATACAGTAGTAAGAATAGCCTCAGTAGGAAAATGTTGAAGACCAGTTGGATCACTAGTGTCGCACCTCAAACCCTTATGACTTACGCACTTACTATAAATAAATTCCAAATTTTAAAATAAATAATCCAACATTTATCAAGTACAAAAACACACATATTATATAATTTCAAAACCAACATTTATCAAGTACGTATTTTAAAACATTCTGAACAGTAGTGGGACCCTCTCACCACTCTATATACTATACAATTATCTACACGCAAAAATGTTGAGGATGAGATGTTGCCAAAAATGCGTCAGCCGCCGAACCTGATAATACGTGTAGTTCCTACGACCCACGTCAATAAATAATTTCACTGATATCTTATTTATGAAAAATATTAGTGGTTTATATGAGCCACAACTTAGTGTATATAAATCTTACCTTTAATTCCACGACCCAAAAATCAAACATATTATTTAACCAATATATGTAGCAATAACCAACAAATATTAAAAACAAATTTATATACATATGCACGTGTCACTTTGTTCAGTTTATTATTCTGTGACAAATCAAGCCTGGGGATCTGGTGTGGCTGAAGCTTCAGCCTCATCGCCAACATTCGGTGGCTAAGCCGCAATATGTAAAGTTGTCGAAGGGATATTATGGGCCTTTTGAAGTGCTGCAGTGGATAGGTCCAGTTGCCCACCATCTGCGTTTGTCGGAAGGGAGTAGGATCCATAACGTATTTCGTGTTAGCCTTTTATGTGAGTTTGTGGCTGGTATTGGGGATGTCGATGGAGTGAAGCTACCTGCGGAGTTTGTGGGTTATAGACCAGTTTCCCGACCCGTGTCTTTTATGGATGAGAGGGTTGTGTGACGTGCAGGGAAACTAGAGAAACAAGTTTTGGTGTGTTGGTCAGATGATGAGGCCTCGTCTTCATTGAAGCTGCTAGACGTCATTTCTGCGACCTTTCCGGATATTCACCTTGTGGTCAAGGTGATTCTTAACGGAGAGGGGTTGATACGAGCACACCAATACTACATTCGGAGGTTGCAGAGAGACAATAGGTATGTGAGGAGATCAATACGGAGCCCGAGGAATTGCCAGAGGCTGGAGATTCGCAGGTCGGATGGAGAGACGAGAATGCATCAAAGGCAAGAACATTAAGGCTGAGAGACGAGAATGCAGCTGTGTATGAAGAACAAGGAGCATTTCAAGGGTTAACGGTAAGGAAAGACCAATATGTTGATTGAGCTTTATTTATTGGGCTTAAATTGCGAGGTCAGTATTTCATACTCTAATTTCTTAATTTATTGTTTATGCAGTGTAACATAAGGTTAGTAATTTAGCTTGCCGCTTAATTGATCTACTAAAATCAAAATATTACAATAGTCATAATATATAAGATACTCATGTATATTTAAGTCGAACCGCCCTAGGGTCCGTGGGTATTTCATTTACCATGTTTTTTATGAATGGAATATTTTCCCTAAACTTAACGTGTACAACAAGAATATTTTCGATCTCTTTTTGCTGCCAATCGAAAATCGTGCGTGAAACGGCAAATCGTGAACCTTCCTTCGAGGTCGTCGAAGGTTTGAACAGCGTATTTCCACGCGAAGTCAGTTAACCGGTCACGTTGCGAAGAACGTCTGTAACGTGGAATTATACCTAAATAACAAAACAAGAGCAACAATTCAAGATGATAATATATCATTCAATACAAAAACAAAGTAACGTACGAATACCAACTTACTACCATATGGTTTTGATTCGCATTCACTCCCAAATTTAACATTTCCCTCTTTTGCAAATAAAAATGAACGACATGTTCCAACCTATGAAAAAGACTGTAGAATCAGACAGAAATTGAACAAAACCCAAAATAAACACAAACTATAGCAACGATACATACATAGATCAGTAAACTAATGATTATGAAATTTAACTAAATCAACGGGAAATCGACTATGCGCGAAATAACTTAAGTGAAAATCAAAAATAAAAAAAGAAGAAGTAACACGAAGGAGAGATTGAGAAAATATTTACGTTTTCTTTACGGGGCATCGATTAAGTTGGTACATAGACCGGTAAGCTAGTGATTAATGAAATTTAGCTAAATTAACCGGAAAACGACCATGCGCCAAATAACTTAAATGAAAATAAAAAATAAAATGTAGAGAAGTAAAATGAAGAACAAATTGAGCGTATATACGTTTTCCTCATGGAGCTGCGATTAAGTTTTGTGAGCTGTGTATGAAAAATATGGACCATTTCAAGGGTTAATGGTACGGAAAGAACAATAAGTTGATTGGGCTTAAATTGCAAGGTTAGTATTTCATACTCTAATTTCTTAATTTATTGTTTATGGAGTGTAACATAAGATTAGTAATTTAGCTTGCCGCTTAATTTATCTACCAAAAACAAAATATTACAATAGTCATAATATATAAGATACTCATATATATTTAAGTCGAACCGCCCTAGGGTCTGTGGGTATTTTATTTACCATGCTTTTTATGAATGAAATATTTTTCCTAAACCTAACGTGTACAACAAGAATATTTTCGCTCTCTCTTTGCTGCCAATCGGAAATCATCCGTGAAACGGCAAATCGTGAACCTTCCTTCGAGGTTATCGAAGGTTGAAACAACGTATTTCCACGCGAAGTCAGTTAACCGGTCACATTACGGAGAACATCTGTAACATGGGATTATACCTAAATAACAAAAAAAAGCAACAATTCAAGATGATAATATATCATCAATACGAAAACAAAGTAACATACGAATGCCAACTTACAATCATATGATTTTGATTCGCATTCACTCCCAAATTTAGCATTTCCCTCTCGTGCAAATAAAAATGAACGACATGATCCAACCTATGAAAAAGAATGTAGAATCAGACAAGAAATAGAACAAAATCCAAAATAAACACAAACTATAGAACGATACATACATAGATCAGTAAACTAATGATTATGAAACATACCTAATCAATAGGAAATCGACTATGCGCGAAATAACTTAAGTGAAAATAAAAAATAAAAGGCGGAGAAGTAACACGAAGGAGAGATTGAGAAAATATTTATGTTTTCTTCACGGGGCATCTATTAAGTTGATGCATAGATCAGTAAGTTAGTGATTTATGAAATTTAGCTAAATTAACCGGAAAACGACTATGCGCGAAATAACTTAAATGAAAATCAAAAATAAAATGCATAGAAGTAAAATAAAGAACAAATTGAGCATATTTACGTTTCATGGAGCTGCAATTAAGTTTATGAGTTGTGTATGAAGAATATGGACCATTTCAAGGGTTAACGGTACGGAAAGAACAATAGGTTGATTGGGCTTAAATTGCAAGGTTAGTATTTCATACTCTAATTTCTTAATTTAAAGTGTAACATAAGGTTAGTAATTTAGCTTGCCGCTTAATTAATCTACCAAAAACAAAATATTACAATAGTCATAATATATAAGATACTCATATATATTTAAGTCGAACTGCCCTAGAGTGGGTATTTCATTTCCCATGCTTTTTATGAATGAAATATTTTCCTTAAACCTAGCGTGTACAACAAAAATATTTTCGCTCTCTTTTTGCTGCTAATCGGAAATCGTCCGTGAAACGGCAAATCGTAAGCCTTCCTTCGAGGTCATAGAAGGTTTGAACACCGTATTTCCACGCGAAGTCAGTTAACCGGCCACGTTACAGAGAACGTCTGTAATGTGGGATTATACCTAAAAACAAAACAAGAGCAACAATTCAAGATGATAATATATCATTCAATAAAAACAAAGTAACGTACGAATGCCAACTTAATACCATATGGTTTTGATTAGCATTCACTCCCAAATTTAATATTTCCCTCTCGTGCAAATAAAAATGAACGACATGATCCAACCTATGAAAAAGATTGTAGAATCAGACAAGAAATTGAACAAAACCCAAAATAAACACAAACTATAGCAACGATACATGCATAGATCAGTAAACTAATGATTATGAAATTTAACTAAATCAACAAGAAATCGACTATGCGCGAAATAACTTAAGTGAAAATCAAAAATAAAAAACGGAGAAGTAACACGAAGGAGAGATTAAGAAAATATTTACGTTTTCTTTATGGGGCATCGATTAAGTTGGTACATAGACCGGTAAGCTAGTGATTTATGAAAATTAGCTAAATTAACCGAAAAACGACTATGCGCCAAATAACTTAAATGAAAATAAAAAATAAAATGTAGAGTAGTAAAATGAAGACAGATTGAGAGTATTTACGTTTTCCTCATGGAGCTGCGATTTAGTTTATGAGCTGTGTATGAAGAACAAAGAGCATATCAAGGGTTAACGGTACGGAAAGAACAATAAGTTGATTGAGCTTTATTTATTGGGCTTAAATTGCGAGATTAGTATTTTATACTCTTATTTCTTAATTTATTGTTTATGGAGTGTAACATAAGGTTAGTAATTTAGCTTGACGCTTAATTGATCTCCTCATCTACTAAAAATAAAATATTGCAATAGTCATAATATTTAAGATACTCATGTATACTCCCTTGTCAACAAAAAATAGAGCAATTTGTGTATGGCATGATGTGTAGTGTATAATTGGTAAAGTAAGATAGAAGGGAAAACCACCACATCTAACGCATGTTCACCATCCAGAGACATCATATGTGGTGTTTTTAACTATAGAGACATCTCTCCTATTTATTTTCCGAGAAAACCACCACATCTAACGCATGTTCACCATCCATAGACATCATATTTGGTGTTTTTAACCTGATCGGTAGTTGGTCCAACAGTCTCATTATAATGCAATAGCATTTGAAACGAGAATGACCCCCAAGGATAGGCATTCCACTGGTCATAGTCTTCAACCTGATGCCATGCCCAAGACTCAATGGTGCAATCCTCTCTGCACCGGATAGTGGAGAAGCAGATAATCAACATAGCAGCTTTTACATAGCTCTCTGTGTAATCCAATTTCTTTTGCTTGAAGTCGTCACATAATATCTTCAACTCTAACTTTCTTTTTGGGGCATACTTGAAATGAGAGGTGTGTAGGCTTGAAGAAGGAGGATTTATGTACTTTTTGTCTTTGTATTGAAAAGTGGACGTGCCAAACCGGAGCCCCGAGATGAGGGCATACTCCTTGGCAGAAAATTTGATCAGGCGTCCACCTACTAAAAACCAAAGTGTCTATAATTGTCTTTGGACTAATTAGATGCCAATGGTATGTTAAAGAATAGTAACCTGAAGGCCCATACAGCTAACATTTTTCCAACTAACTGGAGCCTACAAAAGAGTCATATCCAAGTAAAGGTTAATGCAGATTCAAAAATAATTCTAAATTCGCCAAGTAAAGCAGATTAGTCAAAAATGCAGATTTCACCAAGTAAAGATCCAAGTAAAAGTCCAACAAAGACAAAATTCTCCAAGAAAACAATGAAATCAATAAGCTCTAAATCCTAAACCCTTACCGATAGATCTGGAATTTGAAACGACTCTTGCTCCATTTCCTCGTCAAAATATCCGCAATTTCCCTTTCAACAATGAACTACTTTCGCGAATCCTCTTGGCAATTTTCGCTTCACAATCGTGACAAACTCATAGTTTAGGATGGTCTTAGAGGTGTTTAACCCATGTTTTTGTTGAATTAAGGTGTTTGTAATAGGTTTTCACTCATATAGTCATCAATTAGATGAAGTAATGAGTTTGTCGGAGTTTTGAAGTAAAAACAGGTCAAAATGGAGCAAATGGTTGATTCCAGAGAAGAAACCCGACCGGGTGTTTTCCATTCTCGGAAAACCCGGTCGGGTGTTTCGTGCAACTAGCGGGTTCCAGAGAGAAAACTCGATCGGGTGTTTTGCCACCTGCAAATCACCCGGTCGGGTGTTTTTGACAGCTTCAAATATAAAAGGGGTTCTCACTCATTTCTGAACCCCAACTTCCCCCACTGCAAAATTGAGAGAGAAATCGAGAGATTCAAGAGGATTGAAGGCAAGGAGGCTTCTATCTTCAAGAGATTGAAGAAGAAAGATTCTCCCCAACATCAAGTCCACCTTAAGGAGTTCTATTTTCCATTTCTACTATGTTTTCCTTTGTTGCTTTTGTATTTTCTTTTGTCTTAGCTTCCACTATGAGTAGCTAAGTCTTTATTAGGGATATTGATGAAGTTTGTATGGAATCCATGGGTTAAACCTTGATTTATGCTTATCTATCTCTTTGTGGTGGTTTTTGGTTTTGTTGGATTTTGTGCTTTTTCATTGTCTAATTGTTTAGCTAACAATTGGATGTCTTGTTCTAATCATTGTCATTGAGAGATGCTTGGTTAGATTGTTAAATAATCAACAACTCCGTGCGTTTTAAGTTATCGAGAGATGCATAGCTAGAGAGAGGGCTTGGGTCCGCAGGTTTTAGGAGTCGGTCTCGAAGTGTAGGGAGGAGACTCCGACTTTAGAGGCTGATCAACGCGTTAGATGCACCCAAGAGGGGGTCTAACCAATTAACCCGACCTTCCTAGCCACACATGAGACCCAATAGATGAGCATGATCCCTAGGTGAACACCCGTGATCCATACCAACGGATCCATATCCCTACCTTCCCAATTTGAGTGAAAACTACCCTTTATTTGCTTTAGTTTCCTAATTTGTTCTTATTTGCTTACTTGTTTTTTTATCTTAGTTAAGAAAAACCAAAAACCCTTTCTATTAGTCTAGACAGTGTTCAAAGTTGCATCGTAGTACTCAAGCCGGCATTTAGTCTTCGAGGATCGATGATTTCAACTTGTCACGTGCTACATACCCCATACACTTGTGGGTGACATATTTATTGCAAATTTAGCATGAGTCAAATCACAATTTCCGCTTTCCCGTTTTCGCTTCACATTTCCCGCTCAATATTCAGTTTTGCTTCACATTTCCCACCAAAATAGTATATAGAGTAAGATAATTAAAACTGGTTTTTAAATGAATTTTTATAATTTAGATGTGGATTATGGCAGTTTTTTTATATGAATGCAATTCAAGAGATTTCATGTGGAATTAAATGACAATAATATTGTAGTGAATGACGAGAAATGATTTTCTGTTATATAAAAGGGGAGTTTTGGGGATATTTACAATAATATCATTTTAATTAAAAAATTTCAATTTAATTAAAACTGGTTTTTAAAACTAATTTTTATATTTTAGATGTGGATTATGGCAGTTTTTTTATATGAATGCAATTCAAGAGGTTTAATGTGGAATTTATATATTCAATAAATTAATATATAAATTTAATTTATTTAATTAAACAATTCTAAAAATATATACAATGCCTGATGAATTTGATATGATATGCAATGAATGATATAATGGAACGCTATGGATTAGAATATGTTCACTGGTCGAATAACCCGATAACCCGAGCGGGTAGGGCCTAATTGACATCCCCCGACGTGTATATGTATTTTACATATTTATTGATTAAATATATTATTCTTATTTCATACTCCCTCCGTCCCATAAAAGTTGAGTCGTATTCCTTTTTAGTCCGTCCCAACAAAGTTGAGTCATTTATTTTTTTTAACAAAAGACAAAACATCTAATCATTCTTACTTTATTCCATCATTTACTTTACTCTCTCTTATCTTTTCTACTTTTTTCATCTCTCCTATTTATTATAAATTCTTAATCTAACGCATGTTCACCATCCAGAGACATCATATGTGGTGTTTTTAACTCCTCGGGAGTAGGTACCAAGGAGATATATACAACCAACAAAGTAATTAGAGACATCTAACGAGAGAGAACGAGAGGGAGTATACACCACATATGATGTCTCTGGATGGTGAACATGCGTTAGATGTGGTGGTTTTCCCTTCTATCTTACTTTACCAATTATACACTACACATCATGCTATACACAAATTGCTCTATTTTTTTTATATGTGGTGTTTTAGTGTAATATTTCATTCAACAAAGTAAGAGAGAACGAGAAAAAGTAAGTGAGAAGTAGTGTTAGTGGAATGATGTGTAGGGTTATTATTTGTTGAAAACTTTCCATAAATGAATGTGCTCTATTTTTTGTGGACGACCAAAAAAGGTAATCGTACTGTATTTTTTGTGGACGGAGGGAGTATTTAAGTCGAACCGCCCTAGAGTCCGTAGTCATATAAATAGGGTATTTAATTTATCATGCTTTTTATAAATGGAATATTTTCCCTAAATCTAGCGTGTACAACTAGAATATTTTCGCTCTCTCTTTTCTGCCAATCAGAAATCGTCCGTAAACGGCAAATCGTGAATCTTCCTTCGAGGTCGTCGAAGGTTCGAACACCGTATCTCCACACGAAGTCAGTTAACCGGTCACATTACGGAGAACGCATGTAACATGGGATTATACCTAAATAACAAAACAAGAGCAACAATTCAAGATGATAATATATCATTTAATATAAAAACAAAGTAAAGTACTAATGCCAACTTACTATCGTATGGTTTTGATTCGCATTCACTCCCAAATAAAAAATAAACGACATTATTCAACCTATTGAAATGTTTGTAGAATCAGACAAGAAATTTAACAAAACTCAAAATAAACACAAACTATAGCAACAATATATACATAGATTAGTAAACTAATGATTATGAAATTTAACTAAATCAACAGGAAATCGACTATGCGCAAAATAACTTAAGTGAAAATCAAAAATAAAAAAAGGAGAAGTAACACGAAGGAGAGATTGAGAAAATATTTACGTTTTCTTTACGGGGCATCGATTAAGTTGGTACATAGACCGGTAAGTTAGTGATTAATGAAACTTAGCTAAATTAACCGGAAAACGACTATGCGCCAAATAACTTAAATGAAAATAAAAAATAAAATGTAGAGAAGTAAAATGAAGAACAGATTGAGCGTATATACGTTTTCCTCATGGAGCTGCGATTAAGTTTATGAGCTGTGTATGAGGAATATGGACCATTTCAAGGGTTAACGGTACGGAAAGAACAATAGGTTGAGAAATAACACGAAGGAGGATTAACTGTGTGAAATAACTTAAGTGAAAATCAATAATAAAAGGCGGAGAAATAACACGAAGGAGAGATCGAGAAAATATTTACGTTTTCTTCATGGGACATAGACGTAGTTAGCTTGCCATCTGACGCACATTACAAATAAAGACATCTTCTTATTTACTTTCTTACTAGCACTTAAGAGCGTATAATAACACATTATCAAGGATCAAATCCCTGTCGTGTAGTTGCAACACTTTTTAGGCACAAGTGTGAGGCTTTGGGAGGTGAGCTTCTGATAGGCAGTGGGTTAGGCCCTCCTCCCCTTAATGAGTCACTGCGTACCCTGATTTAACACCCCTCATAATATTGTCGGACCGGAATGTGAGGGGCCCTTATTCATCAACGTGTACAAATGATTGGCTAGGAATCGTTAAATAAATCATAATTTGACGATTTTCTTGTCGGAATACAAATTTCGGTCTAATTTATTTTTATGGGGTTACAGTGTCACTATTGGAAAATTACATTGTTTCACCCTCGTGGACCAACATTTAAGTTATTTAGCCATATATTTGAATTATCTAAAGTTGAATATTCATTAATGATTCTCATGATTTTACTACAAATAAGTAATATGGTGTAGTAATTATCAATGTTGTTTCCCAAAAGAATATTGTGTTACTACTAAATGAAATAAATTAAAAATAATCAATTAAAAATAATCATTGTAACTACTGCCACACGTTAAAAGTTTCCACACCTAAATTTTTTAATAGTTTTTGTTTATGCATGTCTGGCATAAAATGGTTTTTCAAAACCTCTAAAAATTCGCCTTTTTATATAGTAGTTATTATAGATAGATAGTTATCGTGGATATCCTGAATATTTTGTTGTTGGTAATGATGATTTAATATTTATGTTGAATTGATTGGTATTAGTGGTTGTTATTAGTATTTGAATTTTTACGATGATTGGAATTATTAGGGTATGTTGGTTAGTGCATTGGTACGTAAGTTCTAGGAAATGAATTTTGAATTTTTGGTATTTAATTCAGTTTCAGTTTTTTGGTTGAGGTGGATTAGTAAAGTTTCAATTTCAATTTTTTCGAATGTAGTTTTGGATAATTGAATTCTACTATTTGATTTTAAATATTTACAAATTATATTTTTAAAATTATTAATTGTAATCAATAGTCCCCCTATTCCATTAAAAATGAAATGTTTTTGTTTTCTGATTGTCCCATAAAAAAAATGAAATGTTTCCTAAAATGAAAACAACTATATCTCTACTTTTTTATTCATTAACTTACAAAATAAATCTGCGCCAATTTTCAAATATTTTATTTTAAGCGGGACGAAGGGAAGGGAGTACAAGTAAATACAAATAAACTCAAGAAAATACGAGCGAGAGATAATTAAAACGTATATATCGACCACAAAGTTTTACAGGGTTGTGTATGTGTCGTCGAATTCGTGCGATTGATGAATTAATTTGTCATAATCTTCTTTCATTCCTTTCGTTTCCTACAGATTTCTTTTAATTTTGATTAGCTGATATCGTTTTGTGTCTCTCCATTTTGTTTTGGTTAGTTGATTTCTCTATTTTCGTTTTAGTGAAGCAGATTTCTTTAGTTTGATTCCTTTTAATTGCTGCCAGTTGCCGCTTGTTTTGGTTGGAATTGCTGCAAGCCAATCAAACATGATTGTTGGTGGTTTTGAATTTGGAAATCAGAACTGTGTTGTTACCGTTGCAAGGCAAGGAGGTATTCGCGTAGTGCCTAATCATGAATCAAACCAGGAAACTCCTCTTGTAGGGCCAGTAGCAACCGCATCATTTTTGAAGGATTCAAACCAAACAAATGCAATATCTCATATAAAGAGCCTGATTGGACGCCATTTTTCTGATCCACACCTGCAGCGTGATCTAGAGTCAGTGCCTTTCTCGGTCACGGAAGGCCCTGATGGCTATCCCTTAGTACATGCTTGGCATTTGGGAGAATGTAAGTCGTATACACCTGCTCAGCTATTGGGAATACAGTTTTCCAATTTGAAGAGAATTGGAGAAAAGAAGTTAACTGCACCACTTGTAGATTGTTGCATTGGAATTCCTGTTTATTTTACTGATATCCAGAGGAGGGCTGTGACAATTGCTGGTTTAAACCCGCTCCGTCTTATGCATGAGACCGATGCTACTGCCTTGGCCTATGGCTTCTGGAAAACTGATCTACCAGAAAATGAACTAATAAATGTCGCTTTTATTCACGCGGGGCAAACGAGTTTGCAAGTATGTATTGCTGCATTCAAGAAAGGTCAGCTCAAAATTTTGGCTCACACTTTCGATCGTTCCCTGGGTGGAAGAGATTTTGATCAAGCTCTTTACCAATATTTTGCTGCAAAATTCAAGGATGAATATATGATTGATGTTTATCAGAGTGCAGCGGCTTGTAAAAGTCTCCGTGAAATACTGAAGAAAATGCTCAGTGCTAATAATCCTGAAGTTGAAATAGGCTATATCAAGAGAGAGGAGTTTGAACAAGTTTGCACCTCAATTCTGGAGCCTGTGAAGAAGCCTCTGGAAAAGGCTCTAGCAGATGCTGGACTGACAATTCAGAATATACACTCATTTGAAATAGTAGGCTCAAGGTCCCAAGTCCCTGCCATGGTTAAGATCTTGACTGATTTCTTCGGGATGGAGCCTAGTCGGACAATGAATGCAAAAGCATGTGTTGCCCTAGGCTGTGCTTTACAGTGTACTATTCTTAGTCCTTCATTTAAAGTTAGGGAATTCCAGGTGCATTTTCATTCCTATCTTGGCTTTGTCTTCTAACGTGTTCACAGTTATACTTATACCTTCTTGTTGGACTTCTACGTTCATGTAATCCGTTGTTCAAAATCTGTGACATAAATGCTGAAATATATATACCCTTCCTTTACTTGTGCAGGTTAACGAGAGCTTCCCGTTCCCCATTTCTCTGACATGGAAAACTCCTGATGGCGATACGCAAAACAGAGCAGGTGGTGATAATCTGCAGACCACTGTTGTATTCCCGAAGGGAAGCCCAATACCTAGCATGAAAGCTTTGACGTTCTATATGTCTGAGACCTTCGCATTAGATGTTCAATATGCTGATGTCAGTGAATTGCAAGCTCCTGCAAAGATCAGCCGTTATACGGTAAGTTTGGTTTGCAAATTTGTTTTAATCCAACAATCGACAGTCTGTAGATTGTAGCCCCACCACTTACTCAGCTTCTATTTTCCTTTGTATTGGCACATTGACTGCAGATTGGACCTTTCCAGTCCACAAATGGTCAGAAGGCAAAATTGGAAGTCACAGTGTGTCTTAATCTTCATGGTATTGTGTCTGTTGAATCTGCAACTGTAAGCTCTTGGCTCTCATGATGAATTTTATCTCTCATCCTATCTGCCGAGTTTAAGGCTTCTCATTATTTTTTCCTTTGATGCTAATTTTTATTATTGGACAACTTTGGTAATGGAAAGTCTTACTTTTCTTCGCCCGTGTTCTAGTTATAGTTTACTATCTTGGTGATGAATAATAAATTATTGCCTTAGCAGATTGTTGGATACTTGGATTGCAGTTATGTATATCGTACTTAATAATGACTTAATGTGTAGGAATACGTCGGATGTCATAACTTTTATCTGTTTTTCCCATGAATGATGCATGTTGTCAGTAGTGTAAAATTGTGTTATTCCACATGTTTAAATTAGAACTCCCTAACTTATATGCTTATCAATTTGGTGTGTGAACGACGGAACGGGATCTGGACGGCCTAGACAAGGGTTTACCCAGTGTGACCATGGGGTGCCAGCCGTGCCACCAAAGATGTGGGCCCAAAGGGCAACAAATGGATGGAGAGGGTCTTGTATTTGGTTTTCCACCTGGTCTGAGCTGTCTGTGGACGTTTGGTTCAGTTTGGTTCTAAAGGGGAAAAAGGATTGATACGAATCTCATGCCTATTGTAACTACATGAAAGTGTGGAACGACATATACTGGGAGTCAGCCCTTTATCTCGTATGGTGGATCTTATATTTAAGTTAGGAGCCCCTAGCTTATATACTTATCAGTATAAGATAATGACTATCATTATGGGGATAAACATAGAGTTGAAGGGAAGGAGAAATTGCTAGTGTTAGTTCTTTTGGTAATCAAGGAAATTGTCATTGGGTGCTATAACTATTGGCAGGAGGTCACTGAGACATCTATTAATATAGCTCTATGCGTTGTTCCTTTTATGTGTGATTTACATTATTATTGTGAAAATTGACTTTCCCCAAATACATGATGGTCGCTCTTTAAACAGCTGCTTGAAGAAGATGAAGAAGAAGTAGATGTTGCAGTTGTTAAAGAGTCTGACGAAGAGCCAGCTAAGATGGAGACTAATGAGCTTCTTGCTGACCCTGTTCCCCCAAGTACTGCTGATGTAAATATGCAGGATTCAGAAACTGGAGCTCCTGCTGCTGATAATGGCATTCCGGATTCGGGAGATAATCCCGTTCAGATGGAAACTGATGTCGAGGTAATTTGCATGCTTATATCGAAATACTATAATTGTTTAAATAATTTATGAATATGTTCCTATAAATTTACTTCTCTATTTCTGTAGAGTGTAGAGTATTTCCCCACCAATGACTTTGGAATGCCCGTTTCTGGTTCTTTCTCTTGGTGTCACTTATCTGTTTACTATTTCATATGTAACCTTACTGTTTTTTCTCATGTTCTCTCGACATGCAACTCCAGTTATTATTATACTCCTCTTCGGTATATAATATTAACTCTTTTCTAGGCTTCCAAACTAGTAGATTTGCATTTGAGTTGAGTTACTTTACATATAACATTATTTCAATATTGCAGGGGTTGTGTTTTGAGTGCTCCTTGTTCATTTCCTTATCGTGTATGCCTTTCCTTTTGGTGTTTGTGTTTGTCTTGGACTACTAGTAATATCACGGAAAGTCACTGTATTAATGCATTCATTTAATGCTCATCAGGTGGATGCTCCGAAGAAGAAGGTTAACAAGAAAACCGTGCCTGTGTCAGAAGTTGTATTTGGAGCTCTTGCTGCTCCAGATGTACAAAAAGCTGTGGAGGAGTTGGAGATGGCTTTGCAGGATCGATCTATGAAGGAATCCAAAGACAAGAAGAATGATGTCGAGTCTTATGTTTATGATATGAGGAATAAAGTACGTAAAAAGGCCCTGATCTTGTACTGCGAGTCACCTTAATTATTTATTTGAACTGTTGTTTTTTTTTTGTCTCTGCAGCTTGATGATAAGTATTATTATGTTGTCACGGATTCAGAGCGAGAGCAATTGATTACCGGACTTCAGGAGGTAGAAGACTGGTTATATGGGGACGGTAAAGATGAAACCAAATGTGTGTATGCTGCCATGCTGGAGGAGCTCAAGCAGGTAAAAACAGAAACTCGTTATGTCATGTTTGCTTTTTTTGCTTCCTACTTTACCAGACGGTTTGTTAACTAGCACTCCAAAACCTTGCAGCAAGGTGATGCTCTAGAGGAGCGCTACAAGGAGCACACAGAGAGGGGATATGGGATTGACCGAATGATTTGCCAAGCCGTTAATTTCATCAATTATTACAAAGATGCAGCAATGTCCACTGATACCATGTTTGATCATATTGATGTGGCAGAGAAGCAAAAGGTATATATTCTTTGTCGTAAGTGCTCACACGCGCTATATGACAGAAATCCCGCTAATTGTTTTCAACTGCCAGGTTTTGAATGAATGTGTGGAAGCTGAAGCTTGCTTGAGAGAGAAAGTACAAGACATTATTAAAAAGTGTGAAGCCCTTGATAGGTACTATACATTTCCTTAAAGTAGAACTCCATCCTTTTCATTCCTACCAGTTCAAACTTAGTTGTTATTGCATTTGCCTTTTCTAGTCCAATACATGCATGCATGTTCATAGTAGCAATGTACATTTTTTGCCTACAAACAGCAAGACTTTGGATTTTCCCTTCATCTTCTCAATTGTGTATCTAATAAGACCCAATATTCTCACAGGTTTTGCCGGCCAATAATGACGAAGCCAATCCCTACGCCAGCAAAACCAGCCACTCCTGAGCTAGCCTCTCCAGGTCCATTCCAAGGCAGTGAGTCTCAACCTCAAGGGGCTAACAATGCTGATTCCAGCCCTAGCCAAAACACGGGAGCAGGGGTTGGACAAGAAGTACCGGCAGCAGCAGCAGCAGAGCCCATGGGAACAGACAAATCCGAGGGTTCCCAAAATCTGTGATGGTAGTTATATCTATATTAAGTTGCAGCATACTTGAATCTTTTTTATATGACTAGCAAAACCTGGATTTGGGACTTGTGTGATCACCGTCAAATGTTAGATAATGTTGATCATATCTCTATATACTTTGACAGCTAACCAAGGTTTGTTGATGTATAAGTGATTCCTTGTAATCCTGTTTTTGAGAAAGGGTTTGTATTAGAGCCTAGTGATTGTCCATCCTCATTTTTGCTCATTTTAGTTTTATAATAAAATGTGCGTAGGAATGAGTTAGTGGAATATGCGGTACACTATTAAAATTAAAAATGGTAAAAGGTGAAACGGGACCAATTTTGGGGACGGAGGGAGTATTATTATTATTTTTTTATGTCACACTCTAGTAAAATTTTTGTTTCTTATTATTTGATTGTTTCGATTATATTTTTGGGGGGTCTGACTCGATATTATCTGGCCTAAGCCCATCTGGCCATCTCTACTAATAAATACACCATAACTATAATTATTAATTAAATTTGCTATAGAAAAGCATAATTTTTAAATTATGTTTGCTTTTTATGATGTTTTTTTCGAAAACATGAATGCTCATGTCTACGTCTTATATGTAATACATTTTGGTGTGTGATTTTAGATGGTCTTGGTAAGTTTTGAAAAATTAATCTGAGTGGTATTCATATATATGGTTATGTTGTATGGATTGTGGATAGGCGTCATGATTTGAATAATTATAAGTTTGCATGCGGTAGTGACGCAGAAGAGTCCATATTCCTTGAAGAGCGTAAGCATAAGCAGTTGCAGAGTCTCATAAGCTACACTCATTTTGCTCATGCACCAGTTTTTCCTCATCTTATCACACGTACATACTATACAGATAAGCAGAGGCTGCCACCTACACACACTGTATCCTTCTGTCAGCCCTTTCCATCTATTTGGATAAAGCCATCATCATCTTGATCTTGATTCAGGCTTTGACCATCTCAGAATGTTGGCAGTTTTTGAGAAATCAGTTTCCAAGCCACCCAAAGAGCTTAGCCTTCCAGTTGGTGGAGGGAACAGATCGGATGAAATCATAGAAATCTTCCGATCATGGAGATCCGACAGCACCTTTTACCACCTCTCCAGCGATAACTTCCTCGCTTTGTCCCATCAAGGTGAAAATCCAGCAATTCCAAGGTAACATACTCCATCTCACTTATATACTACTTACAGTTCTCTCTTTACACTGATGTGAGATATTTGTTTTTTTTTTTTAATTTGGCAACTTGATCAGGTCTGTTGTAGTGATAGATGACATCTTTTGCATGTTCTCGGGGGCATTGCACAACACTTGCGAGATGAGACGACACTACGGGCTGTCAAGGCAGGCCACGGAAGCCATGATCATAGTCGAGGCCTACAAAGTTCTACGTGATCGCGCACCCTACCCTCCCGACCAAGTCGTCAAGGAGCTCCAAGGGAAATTTGCTTTCATACTCTTCGATTCCAAAGCCCCAACCCTTTTTCTAGCAAGGGTACTTCCATCCTCATCCTCATCCTATCTCACTAAATTCGAGTAACATTTTAGTGGTCCAGACATATTGTCGCATAATGTGTCCAACCAATCATAATTGCAAAGTCTGGACCATTGAAATTTTATTCCTAACTTGACGTGTAACCGTCTATTTAAATTTGTTGTCTAGGATCGCGATGGCAGTGTTCAACTATACTGGGGAACAGCCGGAGACGGATCTGTGGTGTGCAGCGACGATCCAAATGTCATATCCGCAGCTTGTGACAAACACTACACACCCTTTCCTCCCGGTGAGCTCGAAACTAGAACTAGAAGTGTTGTCTTTTTTCTTTATTTAGAGACCAATGTTATGTTAATGTGTGTGTTAACTATTAATTGCAGGGTGCATATTCATAAATAGGAGTGGTCTGATGAGTTTTGATCACCCTCTAAATAAAGTGAGAGGGTTTATGAGGGAGGATGATGGCAGAGTTATATTCAAAGTGGATCCATACACTAGAATTCCCAGCATCCCTCGTATCGGCAGCGCCGCCAATTGGGCCAACGCCGTCTAGTTCAACCACCAACTTTATTTGCTCTGTCTTCTCCAAAATAATTAAGTCGCAATCAACTTTATCTTTTGTGATCATACTGTTACAACTTTAGTGGATGAGAATGGAAATTCGTGTATTTACTTCAAATATATTTCACCTATGTCTAAGTGAAATTTTCTAGTATCAATAAAAATTGGCTAGGAATGATGCGCACCCTTAAACCACCTTCATCGGTGACTTAGATGAGGGCAAACACACATTGGCGGACACACGTTCAAGAGGGGAGGGGCTTAAGCCCTTCCCAAAATTTTCTTTTTAATATATTTCTATTGTAAAAAATTTCAATTTTTTTTAAAAGTATCTTCAGCCCTCACTAAATTGATGTCTTTGAAGTCTAATGGTTGAAGATTTATTGAAAAGGAGGGGCTGAAAATTAAATTTACAGAGAAAACTACCTACATTTCATTAATGGCCGCTCGGTAGAATTGGGAAGAAGAGAATAAACTGTTAAACTTAAAATGAATATAATAATAATAGAGTTGAAAATATCAATTGCCTACTTATTCATTAAATACGTGGCTGTGGCATATTTTTAGATTTAAAATAGGAGTAATTTAAAAAGTGCCACTAAATTTAAAGTTATCATCCATTCAATAGTAACACTTGTAAAATTGTATCCTAAATTGACACTACCGTTTTTTATTCAAATGACTATTGAAAACTGAAAAGGGTTTCCCAAAATAGTTAAATTTGTGTTGGATTAGTTTTATGTAAAATTTATGTATGCATTTTTTATAATAATTATTACTCCATATATTTCTTTTGTTCTAAAATAATATATAAATTTGTAAATGACAAGAGTTTTAATATACAATTAGTAAAATAAGAGTGATGAAAAAAAAAGCAAGAGAGAGAAAAAAGACAGTAGAAATAGTATTAGTGGATTGCACATTATTAGTCGTAGTAGAAACTTTCATATTAATACTCTAATTTTCGGGATGACCCGAAATAGTAAAACTAATCTTTTTTTTTAGGATGGATGAAGTATATTTTATATATATACTTCATCCATCTGTAAAATGTTGTCCACATCTAAGCGCGGATTTTAAGAAATACGAAGAAAAGTGAGTTGAAAAAGTTAATGGAATATGGATCCCACATTTATATATTAGTTTTACGATAGAATGTGCATAATGATTTAGATGAAAGTGGACTCCATAAAAAAAATGTACAACAAAGACGGACCAAAATGACAAAAATGAGCAATATTTCACAAACAGAGGAAATATGTATATTTTGTTAACAATAAAATTTTTTAGTAAAGCCCCTACTAAAATTTATTTCTGCGTCCGCCACTGCAAACACATAAGACAAAATAGAAAGAAATAAAAATAAAGTAAATTGGGGTCTTATCAGCCGACCCAACATAAAGTGGAGGGCAAAGGACACGTTCCATTTTCTATTGGCTCAATGTAGTATTATTTTTGTTTTTTGTATCTACTATTAATTATTAATTAATCACTACTTTATTTATGTACATGTTTTAGAATTGTACGTAAAGCTAATCACATTTTTGAATATTTTGAACATTGTGAATTTATATTATTTTTATTACTTTTAGTTATTAATTTAATTTATTTAATTATTATTATATTTGTCTTTAATATCATTTCAATACTCATGTGAATTATTCTTTCAAACATTCATGTGAGCTCTTCTTGTGAAAAATTCACGTGAACTAGTTCATTTTATTTATGATTAATTTTTTTTTTATTATTATTTGCTACTTTTTTATTGTGCTTCATCTTTTCTCTATATATCCCACTAAGCATGCAAAACTCCTCACAAACAAAGTAACTTTCTTTTCGTTCTTGTTTTGATAAATTTGGTTTCATGGATCCAAGTTATTGTTTCTCAAACCATCAAAATTCCCAAAATTATCAACAATTATCAGAATATCCAAACTCCCAATTTTTTTCAAATTCGGAGTATTGACAAAACATTGAATTTTATCCAAATCTAAACCAAATTTCTACATCTACTGAAATTATTTGATTATTATTATTATTATATTCCGCTTTAGCTTCACAAATGCCTTTATCTATGTTGATGCATTTTAACGTAGAATGAACATATAAGTAACCCTATATATTGATCAAGTAGCATTACATTATCTATGTTGATGCATTTTACAATGAATATTTAGCGCAAATTAATGTAAAATAGCATAAGAAAATAGCTTCAATGGTATTGCAAAAAATTATCCCGTTTTGGGTTTCCGAATAAGATACACTCGTATTTGGGTTTACACCAAAACAAAATCAAAATCGGTTTTCTAGATTTTGTAAATATAAAAATTGAGTAAATAGAAAATATTCTTTTAAATTTAATTTTGATGCAAATGATCAAAGTAAAATTCCTACTAACATTTACACTAAAATAAATTTAAATTTAGTGTATATTATTGAAAATGCTCTAACAATTACAAAAAAATAGTTAAGATGATGGCTCTGATTTCATTAATAGCCATTTTTTAAATCACTCTAACTCATACCACTCTTGCTCGCTAAATTTTTGGTTGCAAAAGTTTGAGACGTGTATAGGCACAAAGCAATATAAATGGGAAAATGTACTACTATAAATTATAATTAATTCATGGCCATGAATTGTGCTATGGTAATTTATTGTATTTATAACTGATACCACTCTTGTTGCAAAAGTTTGAGATATATAGGCACAAAACAATATAAATGTGAAAATTTACTAGTATAAATTATAAATTAATTCATGGCTACGAATTGTGCACTGATAATTTATTGTATTTATAACTCATACCACTCTTCCTCACTAAATTTTTGGTTGCAAAAGTTTGAGATGTCTATAGGCACAAAGCAATATAAATGGGAAAATGTACAAGTATAAATTGTAGTTAATTCGTGGCCATGAATTGTACTATGGTAATTTATTGTATTTATAACTCATACAACTCTTGCTCACTAAATTTTTTTGTTGCAAAAGTTTGAGATGTCTATAGGTCAAAACAATATAAATGGGGAAATATACTAGTATAAATTATATAATTAAATCATGGCCACGAATTGTGCAGTTGTAATTTACGTATTTATAGTTGATTGGTAACCCAGACTGCATATTTTTAAATAAGGAAAACAGAAGTTAGTTTCTTACTATATCTGGAAATAAAATAGGGGTTTTAGAAAATAGTATAATGAATAAAAAAACGTAGTAATTCGATAGGATAAATATAATGTTTAATTAATTAAATATAAATAGCAGGTGCGAGGAGAGGAGAGGAGAGGGCAAGAGCGAAATACAAATCGAATCAATCAGTCTTTTTTCACCGGTGAAAGTCTGTGCAGCATATATCATGGCGGCGGCCGGCGGAGGAACGGTGAAGGAGGTCAAATCGAAGACCGAACTCGACAATATCGTCGCTGAGGGCGCTCCCGCAGTTCTTCACTTCTGGGCGTCGTGGTGCGAGGCATCCAAGCACATGGATCAAGTCTTCTCGCATCTCTCCACCGATTTCCCTCTCGCTCGCTTCCTAAGAGTATGCATTTTTCTCTATCTAATACTTCAATTTCTCCTCCCCTTACATGTGATTCTGCACTCCTTTTGTTGCTTTCGTTTAATTAGGTTATCGTCGATGTACAAGTATGATGATATATTGCTGAACTTTTTGCTGTGAGATGTAATTTTGTCTTTTGCTTTTTTATGTTGTATGTGGAGTGTGTAGCTTTGGAGTTTCATCTTCTAGATAGAGGAACACTAGAGAAATCACCTCTGCTTGGAGAAATTGGACTTAGCTTTTGTAGTTTTTATTCAGTTTATATGTTTTAAGTGATAACAGCATACATTTGAAAGAACTATTGATGCTTTTTGTTTACAATTTCATGTGAAAACAATTTATTCAACTTGAGAAAGAAATTGGATGATTAAAAAGGAACAAGGAATTGGTAGGGTTTTAAAATTGTGGGTTGAGGATAGAAGGCTGTTGTCTAGAGCTGCTTGTTTGCTTTAATGGGAGGATTTCTTTCTTTTGAACCTTGTCTCGATAGAGTATTGTTCATATTTATTGCTGTAGTCTGAAGACTAACACACCAAAGTTGAAGCTGAAAAGAAGTGCTTAGCAGAGCCTTTGTTGCTAGATCAGGCTTCAACCTAGAAATAGGGATTCTGATCTCATATTTATTAGTTACAAGAACCGTTTGAATTAGAGACTGGAAGATACAGTGTAGATGGCCTTGGTAGGAGTGGTGAAAAGAAGGCTGACACTGTCATTATGTAATTTTCATGATAATGTGTTCTCTTATTTATTCATCGTCTTTTTCACCTTGGTGTGTATATCTTGTGTAAAATTTGGTATCAAAGATACTATTGCGAAGCCTTGCAAGTATTTCATGCCTGACGCTCTTTTTTTTTTTTGTTATAGGTGGAAGCTGAAGAACAACCTGAGATTTCTGAAGCGCACTCAGTTTCTGCTGTACCGTTCTTTGTATTTTTTAAGGTACTGTAAACCTGTGATGCATATATCATTATATTTGTCTTTATTTAACCGAGATAGTTAAGGTCTTTAATTGAACCTTTCAAACATCCTAATTGTGTGTCTTGAATTTGTGAGAAGACTTCCCCTGGGACAAGATTAACTGTTTTAAGAAATTTTTGCATTTCAAAAAGCAAAAGCTTTGCAAATTGTGAGAACATTAGTTTATGGGCGCTTCTGGATCATGACAAATTCTTAACAATTTCGACACCTTACAGTTTTTTGGGATATTGAGAAAAAAATTGCCTTTACTTGTGTCAGCTTTCTTATTTGGAGTATGTTTGATTCTTTTAGGATGGCAAGGCGGTTGATACATTGGAAGGTGCTGATCCATCTAGTCTGGCCAACAAGGTTGCCAAAGTTGCAGGATCTATTAGGCCTGGGGATTCTGCAGCTCCTGCTAGCCTTGGGATGGCTGCAGGGCCCACTATACTTGAAACTGTCCAGGAGCTTGCTAAAGAAAATGGTGCATCACACCATATTAAACAACCTTCTCCTGGTATGGACGAAACTCTGAAGAAGAGGCTCCAGCAGCTTATTAGTTCTCACCCAGTCATGCTCTTCATGAAAGGGAATCCAGAGTCCCCCAAGTGTGGATTTAGTCAAAAACTAGTTGATATCTTGAAGAAAGAAAATGTTGAATTTGGAAGCTTTGATATTTTAACAGATAATGAAGTTCGTGAGGGATTGAAGAAATTTTCAAACTGGCCGACATATCCTCAGCTTTATTGCAAGGGAGAACTGCTTGGTGGTTCTGACATTGCAATTGCTATGCATGAAAATGGAGAACTTGGTCAGGTTTTCAAAGATCACGATATTGAAATAATTGATTCAGCTACAGGAAAAGCAGAACCAAATGGAGGGAAGGGAGGCATTTCTGGTTCCTCAGGCTTGAATACTGCTACTAGTGATCGTTTGAAAGGCATCATTAATTCAAGTCCTGTTGTGTTGTTTATGAAGGGAACACCTGATGAGCCACGATGTGGTTTCAGTCGCAAAGTTGTTGATATCCTCAGACAGGAGAATGTCAAATTTGCAAGTTTTGACATTCTTACAGATGATGAAGTTCGTCAAGGGCTGAAGGTGTATTCAAATTGGTCGAGCTATCCTCAGCTCTACATAAAAGAAGAGCTTATCGGTGGATCAGATATCGTGCTGGAAATGCAAAAGAGTGGAGAGCTCAAGAAGGTTCTAGCTGAGAAAGGAATTGCATCTGGTGCAACTCTTGAGGATCGCTTGAAACAGTTGATAAGCTCTTCTCCTGTGATGCTTTTCATGAAGGGCACACCAGATGCTCCCAAATGTGGTTTCAGCTCTAAGGTTGTTAATGCCTTGAAGGAAGCGGGTCTGGAATTTGGTTCTTTTGACATTCTGACTGACGAGGAGGTGAGGCAAGGATTGAAGACATTCTCAAACTGGCCAACTTTTCCACAGCTGTATTATAAAGGAGAACTAATCGGAGGCTGTGATATCGTGCTGGAGCTCCACAGTAATGGCGAACTTAAGAGTACCCTGTCTGAGTAAATTCTTGGCCGATTTGCATATCGACTTTATATATTGTCCTTGATCTAAATCTGCGGTACTTGTGTGATGTTTTAAGAAATGGTCATGTTCTGGACCTGTAGTTTCTTTTACTATTTCCTACTCTATTAAGTACTTTATATACATTAAAATGGTTACTTCTGGGGTATTTCAAGCCATTTCAATCTTAAGGGCAATATATATGTGTCAAATCCATGGAAATGTGGGCATCATTTTCCATTTCGTACAAAAATCTCTGCCATAATCTTGATTTGTCACATGCCATACAAAGCTCTCTCTCTCTCTCTAATGTAAGGAGTTCACATTGTTTGCAATTTCTTTTGAAAATACATAATTGCATGAGTTGGAAAAACGGAAGATGACATTGTTGATTGCATAAAACAGAACAAGCTTTGTGTTTGTTGTACGTCCAAGCTGATTGACAGCTGAGTAAAGCTTCAAACTGATTGAGTTTGTTGTTGGTGAGAAAGGCATTGCAGCAACCTGAGTTGGAGTGCTTTGAAATGAGCTATCTGCATTTCCAACTCTCGTTTCTCCTTATTGAGGTTGTTGTTCTCCTCCCTCAGCTCCCTCATAGTCTGAGCTTCAACATCTTTTTCGTCGTGTCTGTGCCGAGATTTGAGATAAGGAGGAAAGGCGGTGGGCTCACATTTCTTGCGGCAGATTTCAAGAAGAAGCTGCCTTTTTCCTCGTTGGAATTTTTCATGCTGGAATTCCCATCGTCTTGATGCTATCTTCTTGAAACCCTATGCCCATCAATCATATATCTGTGTCAGTATCACTTCCATGCATGCTGAGTTATATGTTACTCCCACCGCCCCATTAAAAATTAAACGTTTTCCTTTTTGGATTGCCCCATTAAAAATGAAATATTTACTAAAATAGAAATAACATTATCTCTATTTTTCCCTTTCTTCTTTAACTCACAAAGCAACAATACATAAAATATCATGCCGAAAGTGAATGTTTCATATTTATTGAGACAGATGGAGTACTATATTTCTTGTGTGTCATGTATGAAGTAGAAATATAGATCAAATAGCAAATTTGAACTACCATAAATTGACTAGAAACGAATTATCTAGAAAGTGTTAATTACTAGGTGTACACTAACATTTGTAACATGCATAAATACCCATCACATTTCTTAATCATCACAGACAATTAAATTTTCAAAAGCCTCGGACTGGTACACACTTAAAATATACTACTACTACTATAAAAATAAGAACGAGATTAGTATTGAATAATTTAATTTATCATTGGTACTTTATTAATTAAATTTAGCTCTTAATCATGATTCATGACAAATAAGTCAGTCAAATTAAGTACAGTATTAAAAGGCGGTAGCGCCACTATTTTGACTCTAATTAAATCAGACAATCCATAATCCTCCTCCACTCAAAATCATTTACCAGTAATGTTGATAGTTTCATCCTATTACAAAGTATGTAATCAAACAAGTTCCATAACATGAATTTGGTAAGTTAATGTGAAAGATAAAAAAAAAAAGGGTGCGAGAGATAGAGAAAGACTGACATAGGTGTTAAGCTGTCGAATGAAGCTGGAGAAGTTGTTGTGCTTGAAATAGTTAGGCAACATGACCTCAGAAAACTCGGCCGGAGACCAAACCACAAACCCATTCCCCTCCACATTCCACGAAACTATGCTCTCTCCACCGCAGTTGTGCCGCTTTTCTTCCTCCTCCTCCAAGAGATCATATGTCTTGGACACAAATGGAGCTGGGCTGTTCATTTTGCGGCTCATGGATCCTTAAAACAATATATATCTAATGTATGTGTGTGCTCTTCCTCTTCTTGTGTTGTGGATATATAGTTTAGATGACGAAGCAAATTAAGTGACCATTTTTGTATTTATAGCGCCGCTGCACTTTTCGCTTTATTATTTCTCACTTTTCGACTCTGGAACCTACGTCCAATTTTAATACGTAATGTTACTAATTCAAGTGACAATAAAATCAGTAAAATTTTCTGCCTATACCAAGACTAGATTATGGAGATACACTCTGTAGTTGTTACTAGATTTCGTATTTCGTAGTATTATCCATTTGATTATACAGTGTGAGACAGTGACTAAAACTGTGGCATAAAGAGTAAAAGTTGAAATATGAATTGGTGCAAATGAATTAATATTGTGGGGTCAAGATCTGACATCAACCACGATCTTGTTGTATACTTTGGGAGGGCATAGTAACTAGAAGAGCCGCGAAGTCTGACTCATGCGTTTAGAAGAACAATCTCGCGAAATGGCCCCATACTTTATCTTACTCCATTTTATTTTATTTTATTTTATTGCATGTCACTAAATTGCTATCATCAAACTTGCTACGCCTCTAGTTCACCGTCGTGTAACCAGTGGTCATATCTGAGCTGAACAACCAAATATTTTGCTGGTCTTTTCATGTTTTTGTGTTTTCCTAATAATATTATCCTACTTTTTCAGGAAATTAAAGTATTTGGCCGATTTAAAACAAATGTTGCCAAATGGCATAACGTAATATTAACAAAAGTAGGGGTATCAATTGTGTTAATCCATTCGGCTACGGGCCAACCCACTTAAAATATCGGGCTATTTGGGTGGGGTTTATTCGGGTTATGAATTTTTTGGATTATATATATTCAACTCTTCTAATCCATCGTGTTTCAGGCTAACCATTGGGCTATTCAGGCCAAAAACTTTCGAAAACAAACTCATGCTATCAAAATTTTCCTCGGCAAATTGATTCTAAATTTTAGATATTTTTCTCTTCAAATATCTTCACATTTTCATGACTTTCCTCCATAATAGTTGGAGACGAGTCTTTCATCTTGATCAACTATAATAAAACAAAGATAAATTAAATTCAGAACAATCAATTTAAATTAAAGCTTGTGTTCGTGTCATTATTTTGGCATTGTTCATACCCACTAATTATAACGATAAATATATTGTGTTTTTAAGGGCAAATTCTCAGTTTTGGCTTAATTTGCTTTGGCAGTGGGAAGCTGGTAGTGGGGATGATAGGAAGACAGAAGAATGGGTCGAAGTAGATCTTGAAAGTTGGTAGTACGGGACCGTGTGCAATGGTGTAGAATGAAGATTAGAGAAGAGTAGTGAAATACAGCGCATGAAATCCAAAAATTCAAGAAAAACTCTATAACTTAGTTTTTTAAATTAAAATCTACAAATTGTCGTACGTACTAGCTAATTAGACGGGCCAATCCGTTTAACCCGTCAACCCAAGTTTGCTAGCCTATTAGTCCGTTTTTGTATTTGGATTGCAAAATTACATCTCTAAATAAAAGATAACATGTTTGCACCAAATATTTAAGATTTTGGCATGATAATTTAGGAAGTGTATTATACTACTATACATAGAAATTGGTGAGAGCATGCACAATGGGGCGGAGGATAGCTCGCCCGATGCATCCTCAGCCCCATCGTCCATCCTCCGCAGATGATCATGCAAATTTTGCATCCTCTGGACTCTATCCTTCACCCCATTGCGGGGGTCCAGATGATGCAACACATTTTCCTATTTTTATTTTATATTTTATATTTTCTTCCATATATATCACCAATTTTTTTTACTTCATCTTACGCATTTCACTCCACTCTCCACATCTCAATTTCTCTCTATAAATTCAATAATGAATTCTGACGATTTTCCATATTTGCAAACATAAAATATAAAAAATAAAAAAATAAATACTGACAATAGGATTTGCCTTTAATTTGTAGTGTTTTTACATTATTTTTGCTAACATAAAAAATAAAAAACAAATATAAAATAGGAGTTAAAACTATAGGGCGGGCTATAGAGCGTCCCATTGCACGTGGATGGGATGGAGGATAAAATACAGATGTGGCGGGTGATAGGATTTCCTATAGGGCGGGCTATAGGTCGTCCCATCGTGGATGATCTAAATTATTTGTTCAATGGAGAAGAAATATTCTGCAGTTCAATAGAGATATTAGGATTAGAAAGCTAAGGGAAAGATTTTGTAAAGCATCGCACGTGACAAATAGATTTGATGAATATAGATTATTAATGATTCATGTGGAACATACAACTCTTAAAGATTAGTCGGCAGCAAACTTAATTTGACTATTAGCTGCTTTTCCAACAACCGTATAGATCATTAGATATTTAGATTGTATGGAGTATTTCGTATTGGTATTGGTATGCATCATGTATAATGATTTTCTATTTGTTTTAATGGCACTTTTAGGGAGTAATATAGTAGTGTTAGGGGCAAATTTGAATTTGGGCTCAGACAAAAGCCCAATGGGTAGAGCTCAAATTCATAGCTCAATCCTATTCAACCGCTCATTCCAGTTGACAAAAACACCTATTTTCAGATAATTTATTTAAAGTACAAATTTAGCAATGTTACTTGTAGACTGACTTGGATGAAGATGTTCATGATAAGGAATGAAACACAAGACCCATTTGATCAAACAGGGGGGAGAAAAAAGGGCAAAATTTTCATGTAACTCTATAAATACTGTATACTCTCATCTGCCCACAGGCATAATTTTTGTACAATGTATACAAACCCTATAGAGAAAGTAAAGGAAATCAGAATACAAGGAGGCACAAAAGGAAAAAACAGAACAAGAAAATTGTGACTCTGTTAAGGGATTTATCAGCCTGCAACTCCTGCCTTCTCAACCTCGGCGACCTACTTACTACGGTGTGGTATGAATTCGGGTATGTGTACAAGCTTTGTGAGTTACCGAAGACTCTTGCATAAACCATCTCTCCAAACATTCCTATGGTCGGCACTCCTGCTGTACCACCAAGATTGAACAGCTGAGGCGACGAATCCACACCATAGCTGGCATGAGCATTGGGGAAATCATGCCGGTTCTGATAGGAATCTCGTGAAGGGGACGGGAGCTGATGTTCCGGACTAAACAAGTCAGCAAGGCCCCTGATACCACAGGCCGGTGGCCTAGGAGGTATGACTTTGCCTTCTGCTCCTGCTTCAGAGAGGGACTTCCCTCGGCCGTATAGAGGGACCATGGTCTTTTCAGATATCTCGGCCTTGCAAACCGGGCACTGAGGCCGCTCGTCTGGACCAAGGGATGAGCTTTGGGAGTCAAACCACTTGTATATGCAGGGCCAACAGTAGAGATGGCCGCAGAGGGTGACCACTGGATCTTGGGCAAAGTCTAAACATATGCTGCAATCGAAGCAAGCAGAAGGCGGCTTCTCAGATTCAGTAGAAGCCTGAGGAATAGATTCCCATCCCTGCATAAAGTACTGCTGAAATGCCATTTATCCGTTCCTGAATTCGAGCTGCTTGATCTGTGAAATGAAACGAAACTTCGTTATTGAATGATCGTATGTTACTTTAGAGTTTAGACATGTTTCTCAAGATCAAAAACTCCTAAGAGGTGGTTGTTAAAAGCATAATCAGACGAAATTCGAATACGATCATGTTTCCTACTTGATGAAAACTATAACCCTTTCAGCTTAAAAATAGGTTCACAAACAACCCCTATGCAAAACAAGGAATACCTGTAGAAACCCCAACCACCGACCAACCCAGAAATCTACAAACTTTCAAAATTATTGTAAGGTTTAATACTCGCAAAAACCTACTGCTGAAATCGCAAGGATCCTCAAAATCAAGATTGAATAAGAGAAATCCAACCAGATCCAACTCAATATAACACTATAATCCAAATCCTAGCATATTTCCACTTGATATGTTTGAAGCCCTAACCTATCTTCTAGTTAAAATTTGGTAATTGATCAAGGAATTGATCACTCGCCAAGCTCCAGATTGAAATCGTGAAGAAATTGAAGTATTTCCAGAAAATTTAGAAAGCAGCTAGCCACGATCGTGGTTAAAAAGGCACAAATTCAGAAGAAAATAGGGAGAATTTCTTAATTTTAGTTTCGTTTTGGGGAAAATATATCAGAAATTAAACGCCTTTGAAATCGTCCACATATTCCAACCATTGCTTGCTTTTTATGAGAATTAAGAGCAGAAATGAGGTTTGGCAGATTCAGGAATACGTACCAGATCGATGAATAATAGTAGGTGCTCCGACGAAGTTTTCTGAGATAACAAAGCTTAGAGAGAGAGAATTAATTAGGTAGAGAAAGAGAGGGGAATTTGATGTGAAACATTGAAATGAGGCAGTGGGTTTTATAAATGGGGTGAGATTTAAGAATAAACTCTGAAAACAACAAATCGCTGACGCGGCTGTCTCGATTAAAGAAAAATTAGTGCACCCCTCGATTATATTTTTAATCTTAGTTTCTGTCTGTTTCACTTAATAATTTAATTGTGTTTAAAATAATTTCGTCATAATTGAGGCTGCTCAAGACCCACCACGTGAATTGGCAAGGAAGCTTCTGATCGTCGTTACATCAACGTGGCATTTTGCCTCTATCCAATTTCGGTCAATCAACTTTAATACATGTCACAAAATTAGTATAGTCATGATTAATTTATTGCTCCTATTAATTTTTCAAAAATATAATCCAAAAATTCATTAACAGAATTATACTCTATTGCTTCATGAATGCATGTAATTAGAAGTAGTAGTACTACTACTACTTATTTTGTGTAACACACGCACAAACTCTTACTAGTACTAGTAATTGAATTGTGGTTCATTTTTATGAATATGTGACAGAATTTTAAAATTTAACTCCAATAACTAAATAAAATGAAAGTATCCAACAAGATGATTATACAAGTTGCATAATATTAGAGACAAGTGATTCATTGAAAGGATAACTAATTGTTGTCTACACAAGCTGGATCTCTTCATATAATACTACTATTAATTTATTTTAGGTGAAAAGCAAAACATAAAGATCTCTTCACTTCAGTTGGGGAGCAGCAAAATCAGCATGGGTGGGTGTTTGATTTGTCAATATTCGTCTCTTCTAGAATGTCATAATTTTTGTTTGACCTAAATTCCCTAATCCCAAATTTTATACGATGATCTTCTAGAAAGGGAGTAAATGCAATGCCAGATCACATGCCCCAAGATGTACCAAAGTCTTAGCAAAACATCAGAAAATTTAAATAATGGCCCCAACATATTTATAAATTAATGGATGCAAAAGGAGGCATCAAATGCATATTTAAGTTATCCAAATAACTGAATAAGTATGTTAATGTCATAACTCATACGTGTTGGGAGCTTTCTGATTATTAATTTTTTTTTTGGGGGGGGTGTGTATTTTACTTATTTAAGTATACTTTTGTATTTTTGTTACTCATGAATTACTAATATAATTTATCTAATTAGAATAATTCGTTTTTCTTATTCAACTCACTTGTCACTATTGCCGCCGAATTATTTCTTGTGCATATATATAATTAGAAAAAAAGAAAAAAAACACCTCTAAAACATAAATTATCGACGCTCGTCAAAGTTAATTTAATTTGCTGAGTTTGGCAATAAATGTATTAATATGTGCCCATTAATCTCTTGCCGTGTTGTAATGGCTAGTTAAGATGTAAATGCACTCGCTTCTTTTCTTATTTTGTTATACTATGACAGAAGAATAAAATTTCATAACCATATGTTGTGCATATTAATTAATAAAGTACCTAGCTAGGAAATTAGTTAATAGTTGTAGTGACTAAGTTTTAGTCCTCGATCAATATCAAATTGTAGCTCACATACATGCATTCATCAAAAATTTAAATCAAAATGTTAAGACCTCAATTGATTAGCCAAAGCCTTTTATATATATACGCAATTACGCATAGACTCGTTTCTATTCTTGGTTGGGACTCCAGACTATATTAATTTCCGTTCTAGGAACAAATTACAGAAAATAAATAGTCCACAAAAGTGAGATTTGACTTGAGGTAGTACTAAAGATGAAATAAATTAAATTAAATTTGTTAGTAGGTAGCTCATAAAAGTTGATTGCAACCTCTCTGACTCGGACATGAGGATATATAATAATAAAGCAATCTTCTTCTAGAAGACCGCCTAGATGTTAGAAATTAACAATAAAATTGAGTACTTAAGTATGTTAGAAATTAACAATAAAATTGAGTACTTAAGTATGTTAGAAATTAACAATAAAATTGAGTACTTAAGTCAATCAATTGTAATTAAGTGTTGGTGCTAACTCATGCTTTGTATTTGAAAAAAAACGTTTAATGATATATCAATGTTACTCAATCGAAATTTAGGCTCAGATCCACATCCCAAAACATAAAATTGATTATTGACAATTTTATAATAAAATGCATATAATTGCATTTTGAGCAGTTGATCGGGTCGTAACTTTATATACTACATGAGAAGTATCATTTTATAATAAACTAGAATCAAGCATGTGCAATGCACATATTATTATAATTTTTAAATATTAATTTTAAATTTTAAATTAATTAAATAAATTAGAATTAATATTAATAATGAAAAATATTAGTAACAATTTTAGTTATATGAGAATAAAAAATCTATAAAAAAATCAACATTAAAGCATAATAAATTTGAAACAAATACATAATATAATGTTTAAACAATAATTATAGAGTAGGAAGATAAAAATCTATCACAATAAAAAATTAAATACAATGGATAATTACTAGTCTTCATCATCACCATCATAATAATTCCAGTCAGATTCCACTTCCTTTTTCTCTTTTCACTCTGAAAATGACAACTCATGCGCTGAAGAACAACTTCCTCCCTCCCGGCCTCGTCTCCAATCTCTAGCAAGCTCTCGCAAATCGCAAGTCGGATGAAGACGACGCCGTTTCGTCCAAGGCCGACGACGATTCCTCCCCCACTTCTCCTCCGAGGGCGATGATGATCTCTTAAGGCCTTTAAGGAACGGCACAACCCAGCCAAGAAATTTCCTTCTTTGCTCACCTCAGCTTCCTGGGAAATGGGAATATCGCTAAGTACACTATTACAAATACAACATTCTTAAAATCACTCACAAATGATATTAAGATTTCCTCCACATAATCCTTGGCAAAGCACTCGTCGATGATTGCTTTCCTGTGATAAATCCACAAGAATCAAGCCTCGGAAATTTATACATAGCCGGTCCACTTTTATACGAAGGCGAAGAGTGAGATCAAATGATCTTTGCTAACTTCCCACTCACTCACGAATATATGAAACATGGGAAACTAATCTCCACTAATAAGAAGAAACATGAAAAACCAACTAAGTAGGATTATATATATATTTATTAGAATTAATTTCTGAATTTTATATTAATTGCATTTACATCCCTTGGTATAAAATGATTATTCAAAACCTCCCAAAACTCTCCTTTTATATATTGTATAGATACAATGATTAACAAAGATTGCATCATACTCCGTATTAACAAATCATTTCACAAAGATCCTTCATATCAGGACGTTTAATCGTCATATGGATGAATGCTGAATCATACTAAGAAAAATAAATTACATAAATCAAATTAAAGCTAATCCCAACATTCTATGAATGATGAATCCCAAACCGTCGGCGATGTTTGATGCGAAGGTGATGGAATAGCTGTGAGGAAAAATTGTGGTGTGGTTTAACTCTTTTTAATTTAATCCTCCAAATCACCCTAAAATGTTAGAGCAAACAAAAAGATACGTGAAGATTAGAAGTTTAGAACAAAACTCCTTCATCTTCATTAAAATTCGAGAGTCATAGGGGTCTCAAAGATAACAAATTTTCACAAATCATTAACTTGAGAAAGAACAACAAAGAGAGAGTAGTGTGTCTTCACAAAGAGGGCAGTGAAGTCTCACATGTCAACAACGCCTATAAGAACTACTCCAAATGTTATAAATTTTAACGATTAAGATATTAAATATAATCACAAAGTGATTTTTCGTCGAATATCAAGAGTTGCACGCTTGGTGTTATAATGATTAGGGAATGTGATTACTCGTATATTCGGCTATTCGCTATAGTACTTGTGTATTCTTATAGTTGTTTGTTCTCATGTTAGTTTTCTACTGATCGGATATCCTCCATCTATTCTATTAGTATGATTTATTATTTTTTTTTTATGTATGTTAAAAGATAATAAAAAATATTTTGTCAAATTTCAGCCATGCACGTGTAGTATCATAGAGAAGTAAGAGAAATCACTTGGAAATTTCGGTAGGAAGCAATGTGCAGTTTTCTTGAATTTGAGAAAAAAGATAGCCGCCGCCCATGAAACTAGTTTCTGGTTATGAATTCATCTAGCTAATTTCAACTAGCTCGATTCGTGTGGCACCAAAAAAAAGTTGTTTTTTGTTTTTTTAAGTATAAATCAAGAATTGACGATGAATTATGTGCCCAAGGTTTTGGAATATTATACTCCTACACTATTATAGGTCATGTGCACGCGTTCACCGGACTTGATGCACACGGTAACCTTCCATCTAGAAGATCATATTGATTTGCACAATTTGATGTTACCAATTTTCAACAAGAATTAAATAAAATTATTATTGATTCTTTTACATAGGAATACCATTTCATCAACCTATACGCGGTTGATAAATGGTATAGTATAAATTAATGGCTCCAAAATCTCGATTTATATTCTGCCTTATGTGATTTTAATTTGTCTTTTATTTATAATACAGCACTTAGATCAAATTCCATAGCTTGTGAATGGGCGGAACGGTCATTTATTTACATTTTCTATTATTGGGGCATTGGGGCAATTGTTTTTACATTTTCTATTATGTTATAACATCAAACATTGTTTTAAGTGGTCAAATTATTTAGCAATTCAACCATGGACTTAAGCGTTCTGGACTTTGAAAACTGAATCTATTAGTAATAGACTAATAGTCTATTTTTAGATTAAAAAAATGCAGTGGTGATTTAAAATAAAAATAATAATAAATGATACCAGTTAAATATTTTGACTGATGCATGAAAATGAAAACTAGTTTTGATTCAACGACATATTCAAACTATCTGACTAAAAATTCAAAACAGAAACTATCACTCAATTATACAAAACACAAAAAATTAAGCTTCTAGTAGATAGTGATATGACAAAAATTATTAAGTACTACTCCTAGTATTAGTACATAAAATGAGGCATTACTATAAAATGAAATTGAATAAAATTGATTAGCCACTTTAGCACTCCGTATAAATTAAAAATATAAAAGTGAAGATGGAAAATCTAATTTGTATATTACAACAAATTTTATCAAGTGCTCAAATATTAAGCTTTTTTTGTTAGGATAGAGTGATATCAAATACTACTACTATTAAAATCAAATAATTTTTCATCAAAATCAAACCCAATAGATATAAATTAAAATGATAATAGTTTCCCTCCCTAATAAGAGAGCTATTTCTACAATCCCAATTCCAAGCTGCTTCACTTTTTCATCGCTCCCTCTCTCTCTGATAGTATAAGCACAAAATCTCAGTGCTGCGTAGGCGACGTTCATAATGTCAGCGGCAAAAGCGAGCGCGAAGCGAGTTTCCGAGTCGGAGAATTTGAAGGATCGGCGAAAGAAAGTCGTTGTTGAAGATGATTTTGATGCTGCAATTTCTGAGTAAGCATTTCGCGAGGAAGTCTTCTTCTTAGCTGATTTACTCAAGTTTTATTATCACCAAACAATTTGTCAAACGTGTTGCTGAAGTTCTCTTCTAATAAGTGCAGTGATATTAAAGGTATTATGAGCGCTCTTCAGCAGATCAAGGCGAAGGCGCAGAAAGATGATCAGAAGAAGAACGAAGAGACAATTTCTAGGTGAAAAACTCTGGAACTTTATTGGCGATCTAGGTTGAGTTTTGATGTGTGTTAATTTAATCATACAGAAAATAGTTTCAAATTATGTTACGCTTAGCTCTAACTGGTGTTAATTTTATAGAATTTGCAAATTTGATTGGGGATTTACCTTATGATCTGAATCTGATGGCCTGACTTCTGCTGAATTTGAAATTAGTAATAGCAATTATGTGAAACATTATGCATTGAACGACTATGAGATGTGAAACATGTGTGGATTTGCTACTAAGTACTTTACCTCGTTTCTATCGGACGTATGTGTAAACAAACTACATAGGCTGGAAACAGTTTTCATTTATTTGTTCAATTTCAGTATACTAGTGAGTTCATATATGTTTGTGTACCTAAGATACTTCCCCATATAGCTCACAAACGGATAGTTGGTGGTAATCTTTGGAAATGTGGATCGACCGTCAGTAGAAGAATGAAACTCATCTCATACATAGTCACCTCATTTCTTTTAAATGAAGATAAATGGACTCATTTTCTGTTATTTGGTAGTAAGGAGATAAGAAAGAAATAAGACGTCTGCAAGTGCTATTTTCCTTTAGAATTAGTTATGACATGTGGCTGATACTGTTAATGAGGCCAGAGTAATAAGTAGCTCAATCAACTTCTGATGTTCTGCTTTCAGTGTGTCTGCAGAGATCAAAGCTAGTTTGGATGAGTTGAAATCAAAACTTGAGAAAGACAGGTGACATGAATATTATTTGGACAATTATGCTATCATCATAATATTCTGGATATTGTCATTGTTCGGTTAAGCTCAAGAATACTTCCTCATACTATTTGACAGGCAAAGCTTTGCTAAGGGTCTCATGAAGAGCTCAAAAGAGGTCCTGACGTGGAGTATACAAAAGAGAACTAGTTGGATCTTGTCAATACCTTACCACTTCCATCATTGAGACTTTAACTGGATGTATTTGCATCTGTGTAGTGTGAAAATTTACTGAAGAGTAAAGCTGCCAAGTTCCAAGAAGTTTATGAAACACTCTGCAAGGAAAAATCTTCATATGTGCAAGATTTGAAAGGTAATCTTCCTACATCTTCTGTCTTCAGTTTATGCCTTCTCTGGTACTCCACTTGATTAGGACTAACTTCTAGGTTCAGATTTTAGATGATTGGAACAACTGGATGTAGGGTGTTAGTAGTTGAAAGGAGATTTAAATATCAGCTTTCTACAAAGTACAAAGTTGAATGTTTGTCTGAAGCCAGGTGTTGTACTGTCTTTCCTATTTGGTACTCCATGTAAGGCTAAGGAAGATCGAGTTAAATAGTTGAAGCTTCTGTTATATAGACTTGTACCCCTGGTTAACATATTCATTTTACTCTGATGCTGTGATAACATTTTTCTTTTCCGATAACCTGAAGTATTAATGATATAATTAGAGTGACTTCTCACACTGTTCATGAGAGCTACACAAGCTACGGTTACATATACTAGTGCCTATGTGTCTACATTGGCTCTGTTCTGCATTAATTGTCTCAAAGTAAAATAAACTTTGGCACCATACAGCATTACATTGTTTGATATTAATATGTTATCTCCTACTTTGGTATTGACAGAAGTAATTTCCAAATATGAAGAGGACAAGGAGAAGTTGTTTCTGCGATACGAGCAAATGAGTGAGCGAAGAAAACTCTGTCATATTCCCCATTCGACATACTCCTAGTATAAGATAGCACGTTAGAATAATTGCTAAAAACTGGTTACAGGGAAGAAAGAGAAGAATATGATATCTGAAGTGGAGAAAGCAAATGCAGCAAGAATAGCTCAACTGGAGGAATCCCTCAAGAAGAAGAAACAGGTGAAATAAATGTTCTTGCCTTCTGCTGCGCTCATTGATATCGTAGATTATAGAATGAAGTATCAATGGAATGTTCTTTTGTGAGCAGGATGATAAGACCTTCAGCATTTTGAGAAAGACACTGGGCTCATTTCTTGGAAATGCTTCAGATGAGGACTTCCCTCCCGATGACTGAGTAATATTACTTCCATGGGTAACCTTTTTATGTATGGCAACTGTGAATCTTCTGAAAACTCATCTCTCATGAACGACTACCTCTGAGTTTATTATCTTCTTCTGCTCGATTTGTGCAAGCCTGTTCTTGAGAAATATTTGGCCTTTTGCAATTGTCATGCATATTCGTAGATTTTGAGCATTATATCTCATATGGCTGTGTTTTGTTTTCTTGGAAAGAAAATGGGCTTGTTTTATGATGGGTTGATGTAGCCCAAGTGATATAGTATTTGTTTACAATTCAATTTTACAATTGCTTCTGGCCATAAACAATTCACGGTAACTATTTGTTTGATCCATACAAAGTAATTTTTTAAAGTCTGTAATCTAGTGTGCATCAACGAATAGTGATTGTCAACCGTCAAGTTACTAAAAAATTTGGCTCTTAAATTATGTGATAGATTGTGCCACCTTTAATCATTTAAAAATACATAATTAAATTATAAATTACGGGTGGACTGAATTTTGTGTCTTGTAATCATGAAGTCCGTATTTGATAGTAAGGTGTGTAGTGAGACATAATGAAGTAAAGAATATGATAGCGTGTTGGTCTAGTAGTAAAGTTATTCAAGATTTCAAGTCTATTTGCTTTGCAACATTTAAAATTTTATGAGTAAGAAAACATTTGCGTTATGTTACGCCTATGCTAAATGCGTACTGTATATAAGCCTATTAGTTCCCCTCTCTAGTTTACTTTGATACAAAAACATGACATAATTAATCAAGACTAAGTATCTCTGAATATAATTATCAATACTAGATCGCAAATAAACAACATACGGTAGCTGATATTGTAGGTAAAGCGCCGTACAGACTCAACCTATGGCCAGGTAGTTGAACCGACAAGTGACGACACGAAAATGATTCACCTCAATTTAAAATTGCCATCAAAATCATTTGTACATCAAGCTCCATTTCGTCATACAAATCAGCGCACACAATTTTTAAATTTTTATGATACAACCCTTCCAATAATTCAAACAACACGCAATTAAATTTAAATATACCAGGGGGTTACTAAGTAACAAACTACGGTAATAATTAAGTAAAGGGAAATATTGGAGAGTTCAGGAAAATGCCACAAATGGCGAAACATATGGGGTGGCTACCATTAGGTTACCTAGAGATTGACCCTCCATTACAAAATATAACCCCCCATCCATCTGCCTTTCCTAACTCATCTTCTACTTCATTAATATCCACACAAATCCTACAAAAGAAACCACTAAATTTTTTGTTGCAACAAGAGTATTTCAGAGAAAGCTATGGCCTTTTCCAGGAACATCCCAATCTTGGTGCTGAGGCTGGTGGCCTTGGCTGCCGCCATCTCAGCAACGGCAGTGATGGTCACCAGCAGTGACTCGGCCACCGTCTTCAACATGAAATTTGAAGCCAAATACTCCAACACTCCCACCTTCAAGTCAGTTATTATTATTAGTTCATTTTGTCACGTAACATAATATAATATATTCATTATTTTGATTAATTAATCTATGTTTTGATATTTGTTGCATGCATGCAGGTACTTTGTACTGATGAATGCAATTGCAGCTGGCTACACCCTTATATTACTCTTCTTCCCTTCCAAAAGCTCATATGGCCACTTCATCTTGGTTCTTGATTTGGTAAGTATGAGATTTTGCAATTTGGATTATACATATATAGTATGAAGAAATTAATAAATTGATGTGGGTTGAAGCAGCTGATTTTGGTGCTGCTGGATTCGAGCATATCGGCGTGTGTGGCGATAGGGCAGGTGGGGAAGAAAGGGAACAGCCATGCCGGTTGGCTGCCAATATGCGACCAAGTGCCTAAGTTTTGTGATCGAGTGACCGGTGCTATGATTGCTGGTTTTGCGGCTCTGCTTGCTTATTTCCTCATACTTCTCTACTCCATTCATAATGTTATGAACCTTTTCAATCTCACCAACACTTAAATGTGTCTTTTTCATCTCACTCTCTCTTCACCTTATTTCCACCACTTGTATTATTTGGCAAATTTGGGACCAAGCTGGTTGTGTTCTTGTTGGTTTTCATCTTGCACAATGATCATATGTAAAGATGGCAATATAATATTATCTACTGGTGTGTGTTGCGGCAATTTCTATTTATTTGAAGAATATTTATCAATTTACATGATCATGTTACTATCATCTAGCTAGTATTTCCGAGCGAATGCATCAAACAAATGTTTTATTCCTCAATGTATTTTTCAAAAAAATCGCTATTTCTCCCTTGTTTTAACAATATAGTGGAATGAAATTCTAGCAAGATTGGCATCATTTTTATTTTGATGAAGCTAATGTTATGTGTAACTATTAAACAATTAAGAGAAAGAAACAACGGAAAATGGAAAATTCCAGTGTTGAAAAATAGAAATAAATTCGAAATTAGCAAATTAAAATATTCAACAAATCCACACCATACACTATAAAAAAGAAAAAAGAAAAAATAAAATTAAAGAAGAGAGAGAGTAAGTCTTAACCAGAAGATTATAACCATACACACAAGATGAACTAATGGTCAGACAATCTGAAACGGTTTGAGTTGAGATTTTCAGTGCAACATTCATTCTAGCACAAGGGAGCATCTCAATTGTGTTGTGACTTGTGAAGCACAAGACAAAAATATAAGTGGTGAATTTTGAGTAACAGAAACAGGTTTCATCAATGAGTTCCAATCTTGTGTTGAACCCCTTCTTGTCCAACTCTGCCATTGGAGAATCAAGAAAACCTCCAAAAATTCTTTCTTGCGTGGGCCCATCTCTTCGAATTCGGTGCTCATCAGAATACTCCGTCGCCACTGGTATTCACTATAACTTGCCTTTCTTTATTTGATGAGCCAACAACTCAGATTTTTCTGGCTGAATTTACATGCTCTGTTAGACAAGGGCAATTTACTGTACTGTCTTGGCTGATTTCAATTTTGGCAAAATAGTTATGGTTTCTCCAAGAGATAATCTATGACCAAAAATGGATTGGTAGGGCAGTCCAATTTTTGTCTATATTTTGTGGTGATAACTGATTTTAGTTATAAATATAAAGAAACGCCCAATTTGGCATATCATATCCAACTTTGGCTGTATAAAACTTTTGCATGACTCCTTGAATCATTGCACTACAGAGGTATCTGGAAAGAGTGCTTCACTGACTGGTGGAGCATATGATTTTGGTAGAGCTACTACTTCACTTACTCAAAAATTGTTGTCTTCTCCAAAGAAGGTGACTTTGGTTCGGCATGGTTATAGCACTTGGAATAAAGAAGGTAGAGTTCAGGTTTGTTCCTAACTACTGTGTATGCATGCACTTGTTACTTCTGCATTTCCCCTTCTTACTTCATATATTACTATCACAGCTATTTTTCTATGTTTATTTCTGAATTTGGGTTCCCTTTTGGTCTTCAAACTCTGCTTGTCAAGTTTCTTTGTGTTAGTATTATTATTTTTATAAAACATGACATTTGTTGGCGTTAGTACTAAGTTGTGTCACCAGCTTGACTTACTTGTTTTTTTTAATACATGACTATAATCTTGGAAAAGTATCAAGTGATGAACTTATACATCTATGCACTTTCTGGTTGATAATAGTCTCTTGAGTGCTTATTATGCTGTCATCCATGTAGGGCAGCTCAAACCTGTCAGTCCTAACCGAAGAAGGTATTGAACAAGCCAGAAAATGTCGGACAGCTCTGTCTGAGATGCACTTCGACCAGTGTTTCTCAAGTCCAATATCTCGTGCCAAGGTTTGTTTTTGCTTGTTTTTCCTACCACTGGTTTATAATGCCTCAGCCTCTCAAGCTGTGAGTTTGCTGTCCAGTCTACTGCTGAAGTCTTATGGCAAGGGAAAGAGGAGCCTTTGATTTACCTCGACTCGCTGAAGGAGGCTCATCTGTATTTCCTGGAAGGCCTTACAAATGGTCTGTCTCATATTGCCCCCTTTGATCTTCCATGAGTATGTATATATGTCAAATGAGAAAGTAGTATAGCGATTCAACGTTAGTATATCACGTTACTTATAGTTTGGAGGCAGTGGATGCCAGGAAACTATATCCCAAGGAGTTTGTACAATGGAGAGAAGATCCCTCCAATTTATGCATCAATGGAGTTTATCCACTAGAGAAGCTGTGGGAGAGAGCTCTTGAAGCTTGGTCGGAAATCTTACTTACACCGGTATATTATAATTTTTGTGCCAGATGAATAAATCTTCCATTCATATAATTATATTACATGTGTTTGATGGCCAGGGAGAAAATTCATTGGTTGTGACTCATAAATCAATCTTGAGGGCAATGATCTGCACAGCCCTTGGACTTGGCCCAGAGAGGTATACAAGTTTGGAAGAGATGATGGTTTGTTTGTTTGATATATTGAGTTCGAAATGAAATGTTGAGGAAAATGTTGTTGTTGTTGTTGAGGTTCCGAGCAATGGATGTCAACAATGGTGGATTGTGCGTCTTTAGCTTTAACAAGAATGGAGAAGCAATGCTAAAAGCCTTGAATATGACTGCCCATATGTACACCGATCACGTCTACCATTACTAGGTACTTCTTCATACTGCTTTAAAAAATCGACTTTGATAACTGTAGATGTATTACGGACTCTAATGTCCCCACATCGGTTGCATAAGACATCTGATGTCCCAGTGTTTGTGTGGATCAAGGTGTTATATATGTGATGAAGATGATGGTTCCTATTGACATTATGCAGAAATGAATGCAGCAGATTATAACAAGGATGAAGGAAATCTATTATGAAATTCGGCTCTCCAACAAAATAGCTTCATGACAGTAGATTATTATTGTTGTAATATCTATTTTTGTTTATGGGACTGTACATGCACAATCTGTTTTTATCTATTCATTTGTTAATAGACACCATTTTGTAACTTTTTGCATTTGCACAGTGAAAAACACACATCCATACTATGTTTAAAACCATAATTTACCATGACCTGTTTATGCAGTATAGTTAAATGCAGAAATGGCTAAGTGAAAATCTCAGCAAGTTCTTGCAAGAATCCAACTACATTTCTACACCCAATATCCTTTCAATCTTATATATCAGAGTTCCGTATCACACCAATAGAAAAGAGCAGACTATACTATCATAATTTATGAGAAAGATGATTTACGTTTTAAATGAGATTCATAACATCACATTTATAATCTCAAAGAATACGAGGCCTGTTCAGCGTGTATTAATATGAGAACGAGTTTAGAGCAAGCTACGAGCTGCACCCAATTCTACGACAGCCAACAAAGTATATGATAACAGTAGCTGTACAGTATATGATACCTTCCCAAACTACAATATCAAATATTGCAAGGGTGAGCATGCAAGCACCAATACAAAAATAAAGAAATGTGTTTGGAAGCATTAAATTACCAAATAATCTATGGAGAAACCACCGGGATTTTCTGATATGTGGATCGATTTGGTACAAGGCATTGGCCGCCATAGCGCTGCTGCAAGTAGATTATAACAGCAAATACAAGACCACCAACTGATATGACAATATCCCAGGCAGTCGAGTAGTAGTCCATTCTTGGATTTGCGTAGATGTAACTCAACGACCAATTAGAGCTACGGGACCTGTAAAGGTCATATGCATGTGGAAGTAAGCGAACAAATGTAGTTCCTACGTAGAAAGACGGGGCAAGAGCCTTCTCCTTAGAATCAGAGAATACATTGAACAGAATTTGAGGCAGCAGGAAGCCATCCAACATCAAACCAGCGTATGATTTGAGGTCACCCCAAACAGATTGTCTCCTCAAAACTGACTTTCTTAATAGGTGGACGAACCAAGCAACTAAAGCACCAGTAATATACAATGGCAAACACAGATAAACAACTTTCTTGTCAGATATCCATTGGTCTTTTTGGCTTCCATCACCAGATCTTGAAGAAGACCAGGTCATTTGGAGGAGACGAAATTCGAGTAGGAAAGCTATCATCGTTATTACCCTCACCAACACTTCGTGAACTTCCACCCATCCATCACTACCAAAGTAAACATTCTTATTGTTGCGGCTCGTTGTGAAGAGAGCTTCAAAATTCAAGAGCAATGGGATCAAATGCCCTAAGGTGAGCACAATAAGCATTACCACAGAAATAAAGGGCAGGACATCAGCATGCCTCTTAACATGCAATAGTTGCAGACCAATGAAGATACATGAAAGCGTGTTGGAAATCAAAACCATTGTGATCTCCAGATCCATTCTCCATATGGATTCTTTTGCTTGTCCTTCATAAACTGAATGTGAAAATATTTCAAACGTTTCAAAGTAAAGTTGGTCAGACTTTTCTCGCGTGCTTTCAATGGTTCCCCTCACAACACCTGCAGCTCTTGCATTAAGCGTAGCATACTGTATGTCGACCAGAATCTCACAATCCAACGATGAATTTCGCCCTACTCTTGCTTTAGGAGGCCCGACATGCATGCATCCAGTCATGCATAGGTGCCCCCTTTCGGTGTCATATGTCCCTTCAGCAGAAATATCAAATGATTTTATTTGCATATGTTCATTGCTGAGCTTGAAAGAGTGAGAAGATATAACAGTCAGTACATAGCTGACGTTAGTAATTGCATCACTAATGTTTTGCTTTGCTTGACGGGATCCTCTCCCAAACACGGAAGATACCTGATAGGGTGTATTAGCTACATAAAGTGGAGAAGAGTAACCCCATAGATCCTTCACTCTCCGATTTCCGGCAACCATGTCAAATCTCATATCAGATGATAATGCATTAGGGTACTTCCTCCCCAGCTCTTTCTGCATCATTGTTTTATTTGCACAACGTCCCCTCGTCTTCTCAATCTCTGTATACTCATATCTCAGCTGTGCCACCCTGATATGCCTATTCTTTATACTTGACAAGGTAACCCTGCCAAAATAACCAGACTCATTGGAACTCCTAGTACTCCACAACTCACCAACAACAGGGCTCCGCTCCCTCAAAGTCCACCGAGCTGGAAATCTCAAACTTACCCTGATCAAACATTCCCCAACAAAGCCCTCGTCCCCATCACTAAAAATACGGCAACCAACCATGTTAAGCCTCTTTCTCTTCCAATCCCATCTCCCCTCCGTAACCAAAGTCACATTTGGTTCAAAAGGCAGCCCATTTCCATTATGCCCCGAATCCCCAAACCCCAACAAGAACCTCACCCTACCATCCCCCAAACACTCTATTTCGTTGAAGTACATAACACTCGGCAGAAGACCACCATTTGCTCTCCCAAGAAAATTGCAATTCCCAGTTTTGCAGTCCTTTTCATACTCCAGCTCAACAAATCCAGCAGACACAACATAGGCACACACCTTCTGCCCCAAATCCTTCACTGCTAAAGAAACATTAGCCAAATCATCCAACCGCGAGAACACATTTCTCTGGCTCTGTGTATCAATCAACTCGTACTTATAATTCCTCAAGTTCACACCCAATATCGACACCGGCTTGAGGTTAAAACCACTTGTGTCGCTCACATTCACATTCTCCAAAGTTCCGTTAACTAAACTAGTGAAAATATTGGAGGAATTCAAGTAATCAAGCTTCAAAACAACATGGTTGTACCTGAGTTTCCCGAAACCAGAGCCGACCATACATAGCTTCCCCGACACCGAATCCCAAAACCCTTTCAACGAAAATGTGACGGAATTCCACGAATTACCTGGAGGCAACGGAATCCGCGGCGGGCGAAAATGCACAAGGCGCAGCCCGCGGCGCGTGAAATTGCGGGAGCGGCCGACGTCGTTGAGGCTCAATACAGCTTCAATTTTGAAGACAGCTTCGTCGGCGGTGCGGTACGCCTTGTGGGAGGAGAAGGTTAGGGAGGCGGGGATTTCAGCCCTCCTGCAGTCGGTTGTTTTGCAATCGAGGTGGACGTGGCGGAGAGAGAGGAACCTAGGGTTGAGGAGCGGGGCATTATCGCCCGGAAGCAAGGGCTGATCCGGTAGGACGTCGCCGCAGCGGTCGGAGTAGGATATTTGGGCAGCGGCGGGGGTGAGGAGGAAGAGAAGGGCGGTGGCCGTGAAGTGGAAAGCGATGAATCGCGGAATGCATTGGGAAATTGAGGAGAAGTGGAATCGTGTAGAAGCATTTGGAATCTGTGACGGTGGAATCATGGATGAACAAGGACGGGATGGAAAGGAAAAGGGCCTCAATTTTGACTTTTATCGTTTTCCGATTTTCACTCGTTTTTCCCCTTTCTAAAGTATCATAAAAATATTTTTTATGTTATTTTGTTAATCGGTAGGAGAAAATATTTTTATATATTTTTATGTGAGATGATTTTTTCTATAAAAATAAATGTAATATTTTTATGGGATATACTAACTAAAAAAGAAAATGTGATATATATTTTCAAATTCTAAATTTCAATTGGTTAATTATGTCGATCTAAACTTACTTGGAGACTTGACAAACACAGATTTTGAATGTTTTTAAGATTTAGATTTGGTTCGTTTTAAATGTTAATCATGCAAATTATGTTTTTAAATTCCATGTGTTATAAATTTGGTATTTTTGACGTATTTATTGATAAATGATTAAAAAGGATAGAAAAATGCAAGAAGGTCAAGGTACAACTGCCTCATTTCAAGCCGATTTTCCCGGCATTGTTGGATTTGCATGGCTACCTTGCACGTCTCAATCGAAGTTCTGTGAAAAAAGTTATGATCATTCTACGAACATTGCGTTGTGCAGTCCAAGCTGACGGAAATTTAGGCGGAAATTCAGAAAAGAAAATAAATGGGTGTCTGAACCTCTCCCATTTATTGTAAGGCACGAAAATTGTCAAAACGAAACCTTTTTCCAGCCTATAAATATCTCTTAACCTAATTCATAATCTTGATCTCAGAGTTTCCAATCCTTCTCCCCCTCTACACATTCTTCCATTCCATCTTCCACAAATAATTCATCCATCTCCCATTGGAGTGGAACTCTGCAGATCTAGACAAGAGAAGATTGAAGATTCAACCTTGGGTTTTATCAATTTCTTTCATGTTTAGTACTTTTATTTTTGTTTTTACTACTTGTCTATGAGTAGTTAAACATCCTTTTGTAGATTTTTTGGTGAAAACTATTATGAACATGTTTTGATTTATTGAATTGAACATTTTTCTAGCTCTTGTGATTGTTTTGCTTGTTCTTATGTTTTTATTGTTTTTTTGCCTGGCCAACTTTAGAACTATGTCCGTTTAACTAGATTAATCGAGAGATAGCTAGTTTTACGTGGTAAAAGGAACAAGTACAACGCATAGGTTTATCTGCACTCGAGAGAGGGGACCTTTGTGAGGGCTTGAGTCTTAGGAACTTAAGAAGTTAGAAACTAATCTATTGGAAGGAGACTTTCTAATCTACTGGATAAGTGCACTCGAGAGAAGGTTTATCATAGAATCACGACTTTCCTAATAATCCTAGAGACACATAAAGGTAAAGGTTCTGTGAGAGTAAACATCACTAGGTCGTAGTAGTTGGATCCTAAAATTCTGAATTCATTTGCCTGCTTTGTATTATTTTGTTTTTATACTTTCTTTTATTTGTTTATATTTATGTCTAGTTTATAAAACCAAAACCAAAACCAAAACCAAAACCAAAAATACTCTGTGTTTCTAGATAGTAAATGACGCTTAGTATATGATAGTCAATTGCAATCTTATTCCGCGTGTTCGATATCCCAGTATTTGACCTTTAGTTATACTAGATCTACCATGTAAACTTGCAGGTATTTTTAGTGCTAGTATATTGTGCATCAAGACTATCCGAAATATAATTAGGTTATTCAAAGTCGTGACCTTTAAACTCGCTCTATACATTAGTCCAACGCATTTTTTCTTGACACATAAGTATTTTATTTTCCAGTCCCAACATATGTAATAGCGCCTAAACTAAATCATGCCCTTAAAATCCACCTATCACCATTTTCACCATTATTTTAATTTTTTTTTAAATTAAAGGCAGGGGATATCTAAGTTCCGTTGGAATTTATTGGAAAATCACCAGGATTCATTTTTTTTACTTTTTTGAGAGAGAAATGAGGTGAGAGAAGAAATTAGAGTGAAAGAATGATAAATGGAGTTTAAATACTAGGAGTTTAAAATAGAGTATTTATAGAGCAAAAATAAAGTAAAAGATAAAACTCCATAAAAAAAAATTAAATGGAATTTTTGGTTGAAGGCGCTGCAATAGCGCCGATCACCATATCCCAAGGGCGGACGACTAGACAGGTATATCGTTCAAACCCGTGCAATAGTGCACATAAACCCGGCAATCACTTTGAGCGGATTTATGGGCGCTATTGTGAATGCCCTTAATCTACGACTGTGAGAAAAAAAAATTATAATCCTATGTGCTGCATCATGATTAAATATTAAGTCATATGCACTCAACCAAATATATTTATAATCTCAGTTTTATTTAACCCATGAAGTTGTAAATGACATAATCCTTAAAATTCATGAATGATTTAGATTTAGGAGGTTTGTGCTTGATACCTTGCACAAATTTATCCGACTAAATATATGTTATTTTATGCGTTAATTTTGTTTTATCCATGTACAAATCTTTCGTTATCCAGCCTTCAAAGAACCAGTTTGTTGGGCTTTAAATTTTCCAAGGCCCGTCACTATCATGTCCTTAGTAGAACTGGGTCGTATCCCTATTTTTTAAAACCAATGGGGAAGATATGTTCTGGGAAATTATTTTATTTGTGGAGTATTCATTAATATTATTTTATTTTCAAAAACCATTTTTGTTAAAAAAAATAATATCAAAGTAATCGTATTGACACAGGTTAGAGTTGGATTAATAGTGTATTTAAAAAGGTGTTAATTACCTATAAAATCATAAAGTTTGTACCAAATTTTGATTTGTCCCACACTTTTAAAATTTGAATGGTAGATTATGAGGTATAAAAAATTCTAAATTATCTCATTTGATCAAATTTATTTTATTTTATTCTCTGTATTTATAGAGTCATTTAGCATCGAAATTACTCTAAAATTATGATCATGGGACAATTTAGAAAATTTATAATTTCATGATTTATTATTCAAATATTAAAAGGCGTGAGATAAACATTTTATGATGTTATGCTTTTCATTTTTCAGTAAGAGACAAAACTCTAAGGCATGTTCGGTTGGCAGGAAAGTAAAGTTGAGGAAAATGCTTCCTTGGAAAATGAATCCCGGGAATATGATTCCTAGTAACTTTACTTTCCTGTGTTTGGAAATTATCAAGATTTTAAATTTATACTTAATTTAAACAACAAACTAAAAATATACTTATTATTTTTATTTATAAAAAAGAATAATATTGTACAATTTTTAATAAATTATTAATTACTATAAATAATAATAATTATATTATTATATTAATTACTACCATAGATAATTTAAATATGGATTATCCATCTTAATATATAATAATATAATTATTATTATAGTTATGTGGAGTATTATACTCATTTATTATAATAATAGATACAATAATTATTATATTATAATTATAATATTTACATATATTATAATTGAATAAATTTTATAAATTAAATTTACACTATGATTTTGTTGATTAATTATCAATTTATACAATATAATTATTATTATTTATTATATGATTTACATTATATAATTATATTTTAATTATTTAATAAATTATTAATTTCTATTATGAATTATTATAAAATCTAATTTTCATTATGATAATTTTAATTATATTTATTTATTATAGTAAAATTAAGTATGATTTATAATTTTAATTTATTTTTAAAATATTGTCATTAATAATAATAATAATAATAATAATAATAATAACTATACTATATTGCTTAAATAGGTAAGAATCCTAGAACGGGAAAAAGAATACCTAAGAAAAGTTATAATTCAGAATCCTGGAAAGTTGTACTAACTTTCCCTGTTCTCGGATTCTGATTACTTTCCCAATTTGATTAAAAACCGAAATAAACACATGAATTTAAAATTTAAGGAATCAGATTACTTTCCCAGATAGAATCCTGACAACCAAACACGGCCTAAAGTTTATTGTGTCCTTTTACAAATAAGTACTAGTAGATAATATTTTTCAACGTGAGACACTGTAGATACCATAATAGTAGTATTTAATTAGCTTGATATAGCGTATCATTATTTTTATAATAATAGCTAATAAATACTCATTTTATCCACAAAATTATGTCCATATTTGTCGTTTCTCTTCTGTAATTTAATATCTGATAATATTTTTTTTTTTTGTATTTTAGATAGGTGGACTAAATACTCCATTAAAAAATATTACGCTTGCATTTTGACAATATCAAAACTTTGATTCATATTATACTAATTTTTCTACTTACTTTTCTTCATATTTTTTTCTAAACTTGTGCCAAATTAAAACGAGATTTTAAATTGCCATAGAGGGAGTATTAGATTATGTTTCTGACTTCATATATATTGTGGTGTACATGATAGGGAATAATTTAACTATTTTTTCCAAAATTCATATAGGAAGATGCTGGAACATGTTTTGGGAAAATACTAGGTAGTAAGATTTTTGGGCAACAACTATGAACGGTTGTTTCTTCAAACTAAAATACGGAGTAAATGTTTTTTCATCTACTCAATACTCAAACATGAACCATGTGGCATAAAAAAGTATACACGGAGAATATACTTGTAGTAGAGTACTATAATAAATTTGAATGAGGCCCACTGAAATAATAGCATATGAATAGTCATTATAATTCCTAGCAGGTAGATTTATACATTTTCCAATACTCATAGCCCGATTACAACTTTATCGCTTGCTTCTGGGTTTATATGATTTTACATCTATTTGGATTTCATACACAATAATTGAAATATGTACCAAAAAAGAAATACTTTTATAACCTTTATTTATATAGTTGGATAACGCCGTTGTTACAATTCTCATTTTTCACAAATTAATCCGCACATGGATTGCAAATACAAAACCAGTCAAGATACAGCAGGACCTTTGTGATCCTCACTCAACTATTCATTTATATATATCCAGAAAAAGGGATAGCCACAGTCAAAAAGAAAAAAAAAATAAACAAAAAAAGAGTAAAAAAAACACTGGGAATTTCATACGACTGCAACAACCGGTCTCTGCAGATTCTCCATCATCAAGTCAACGGTCAGCAACGACCTCCCGGGCCGGGCCGGACGCCCGGAGTAGCTCGAGGAGAAAGTTTGCGAAGACGGCGCCAAGCACTCGCAAGTCCTGAGCCACTTAGCTTGCATATACCGATGCTTTCTCCACGGAGCCAAGTGCATCTTCTTCTCCTTCATGCACCTCTTCGCTGCCCCGCACACGATCTTCAGCACCGCCATCAGCCTCTCCATCTTCCCCACGAATATCTCCGGCAGCTTCTTCACCATCTTATTGTACTCCTCGTTTGCTCGCGCCATCTCGAATTGCCCTCTGAAATTCAACTCGATTATCACCCTCGCTTCTCTCTTCGAATTCGACCCCTCTATCACATCCAAAAACGTGTGCTCCCCTGCATCAACCAAAACCCCCAAATCTTAGCCCTACTACTCCAATTTTTCTCAATTTCATACCAAACACCAATTGTTTTTAAAAAATTCAAGTACCTGAAGGAATATCGGGTGAGCTCTTCCATTTAGATTTGCAAATTGCACTGTTGTACCCCGAATTCTGGAGGCGGCGGCACATCTCCGCCATTAGACATTTCCGGCAACCGTCGGCAGCTCTGCCGCATACGCAAACGCCGCAAGCTTCTCTCACTGCTTCTTTCGTGATGTTTCGGATTTTTGATTCCAAAGAGCTCGTTCTGCATATAGTAGACTGCAGGATCCAAAAGATCTAGTTAATCAACCCAATTCAGAAATTTTCCAGATTCCTATCTTCTTCAAAACAACGGACGAACTTGCACTTTATTGATCCAAAAATTAGGCTAAAAAAAGAGAGAATTTCAAAAGAAAAAAACTTACTTGCAATAATTGATGTTGAGTTTCCCAAAAATTGTCGTCTTCCGCCTCTGGATTTTCGTTTTCGTTTTCGTTCTCTTTCTCATCGTCGTCTGCATAATCGTCAAAAATGTTACTCAGCCCCTCGCATTCCTCACTCAGGAACTGGAAAACGGTGTCGTCGGATAAATTAACGGTGGTTTCGCCGGACAAATCAGATTCCCGGCCGTCGCAGGTCAAAATCCTGTGGTTTATAGGAACTCTCGACATTTGGATTTCCACCACCCAAACCCTACAAAATTGATTAATTTACTTTAAAGATTTGTGATATTCAACGAACCTTGGAAGTGGTTTATATATACCCCAGATCTGGGCCCAATCAGCTGACGTGGAAATATAAGCGGGTGGTGCACATGGATACCATGGAACCCTCCACAGGCTAATGTTGCTTGGCCTCGAATGGTCCAATTTGGTAGACCAGACAGAGAGGATCCACGTCACTCTGGGGTAATAATGCGATCGGTTCGGAAGCTACTGGATATACTCGCATATTCTTTATTAAATCGATATTTGTTGCTACTCTATCCTGTACCCGTGGGCCCTGGCCCACTACTTTCACGTGGCGCAATCTAAGACGTTGGTTTCTTGGGTTTATCACATTAGGTGGAGCCAGCACCTAGAATCATTGTCACTACTTACGCGGCGCCAGGTTCATGGTTTTTTGCATCTACCTTCTTGCTTCCGGGATTACCCCCCAGTTGCCGCATATCTGGCTACGTGACAAGGGGTATATTAGTCATTCATGCCTCAATCATTTTTTTTCAGATTGAGAGAGTATACGGTTGTTGGAAATAATTGATTTTCGGCTTCGAGTTTCGCTTTTGTTAGTGAAGTTATAGATAATGATTTAGAGGATTATAGACTAATGCTGTTCCAAATTACGAATTTCTCCCTTTTAAGCCTAAAAAATAACCTTAATGTATAATTAATGACTAAGATATAAATAACGATAACAAGTAGTAGTAGTTGAAATGGTGCTCCCTCAGTCTAAAAAAAATAGAGCATATTCATTTATAAAAAGTTTTCAACAAATAATAACACTATATATTATTCCACTAACACTACTTCTCACTTACTTTTTCTCCTTCTATCTTACTTTTTTTTTTTCTTACTTTAACAATTCTATATTAAAACTCGTGCTATATACAAATTGTTCTATTTTTTATAAACCGAGGGAGTAGTAATTAGCAGAAAATGAGTTTACGGATGAAATTATTTGTTGCTCATATCACGAACAGCTTTCTATTCAATAAAATAACTATTTATTTTGTACTCCTTTTGATAATATACTAAAACGTGAAAATAAACTTAGTACACCTATTATATTCATCTGAGTCAATATATAAATGTTTTTCTATTTTAAATAAATATATAAAAGTTCTACTTCAGTTTTTGATAATATTTCATCTCAATAAGTTTTAATTTCTACTGACAATAATTCATTTTCTCTAGTAGAGAGGCATACTATTATGTTGCTAGATTCATAATTTCATACAAACAGGAATTTCGAAATTAGAAGATGAATTATCGCTGTGAGATCACGTAATAAAGAGATTTCATCCCTCTACAAATAAGATAACTCTACACCGAGAATATTAAAGAAGCAATTGGCATGTTGTTTTAATTTAGTCAACAATTTGTTTAACGAATGTGTAGCATTTAAATATGGACAAAATTGATGGTCTGATGACTAGACTTAATTAAAGGGAAATTTATGTACTACTTATAAGGAGTAATTTTTTAAGATGGTCAAGGAAATTAGGCTCAAGGCTTATCAATCCCAGGTACTCCGTTGTTAATAATTTAATTAATAATCATACTATTATTAACTAGGAGTACTATTATCTCCAAACATATGCAAAGGATTAGAGTAACCTTGCGTCATCAACTGTGGCCAATTAAAGATTAAGTTAAATAGTTGGCATTTGTTCTCTTATAAAGTAGTCTAGTATTTATTTTCTCCTCCTTTTGGAAAAATATAAACGTGCTTAGTAGTGTTTAGGGTAAGTTTAATAAACGTAGACGATAAACGGGTCAACCACTATAGCTAACTTTTCTTGTTAGATGACACTTTTTACATTAAAATATTATTTCACTGTTTTATGGTACTCCTATCATATGCATAGTTGCATGTTCAGCTTCACGAGTATGGCAAAAAAGCATATTCGAATAACTCTAATTAAGATCAGACAACTTGTGTTAACCTTTTTAGTGTGAATGGCTTATTGCGAAAATAAGTAAATGCGTACTCCGTTTGTTCCATTAAAATAAAATATTTTTCTTTTTAGATCTCATTAAAAATAAAAATATTTCCTAAAACAGAAATATCATCATTTCTACTTTTCTCTATCTCTTATTCTATTTTCTTTATTAACTCATAAAACAACACCACATCAAATTCAGTGCCGAAAAATAAACGTTTTATATTTAATAGGACAGAGAGTATTTTTTAAATTGGGCTATTGGTCCATGAAATCACAAGTTTTGGCCATTGCACATGAATTTAAAACTTGGTTGAAAAAATCATAAACTTATGTACTAGTAATCTAGTATAATGAATTTTCCATATTTTGAAATGGATTTCGACAAACTTTGGGAGATATTTCAAAACTCATGTGATGCACAAAATAACGCCATTTACACTCATTAAATATGACGTTATATTTTATATTCATCACTTTGTTCACCTACATAATCAGACATGTCACGTCGAATTTAATATAAAAAAAAATGAATCTGTGAGAAATTCATTACAAGCCAAACTTTTATCATATTAGCGACTACGTTTTTAAGTTCATAATAAATATCAAATTTTGGCTAAATTTGAAATTTCAAGGACCATTAACCCTTTTATATTTGATTGTTTAATGTATAAGGAATTTTTTTTTACATTTTAACGAAAATGTCGCAACTTTAGTTAGCTGTAAAGAGGTACTCAAAATTTTCACTTAAAAATTTTATAGCTAAAGAAACTGACCATGGATTTTTTCTCAGGAGATTTTTTCTCAGGAGATGTACACAAAACTACTATTTCCTTTGTTTCCTAAAAATAGATAGCTTCAAATGTTTTAATGCAAAATTGGTAAAACAAAAAAATAGGAGAAAAATAAGTAAAGTGAGAGAGAAAGAGAAAAAATAGTAAAATTATTGTTAGTGAATTATATGGTCCATTTCCTAAATGGATAGTTTATATTTTTAAAAAATGGACTAAAAAAAGAAAATAATTTTTATTTTTAAGAAACGGAGGAGATACTTTATTGGCTTATACATGGAATCTCAGTGACTTTCTTAGCTGACTTCCAAGATCTACCACAAATTGGTTGATTTCAAAGGGTGTTGGGATCAGAGAAGAGTAGAATGTGAATGCCAAGCCCTTTTAGTAATGCCAAATTCTATGTAAATTGAGAAAGTTGTGCGGATTTACCGCATTGTGCATCTCGTCGGCACGTCAGAAATTTGTAGCGTTGAGTGCCTCTTTGTAATTAGCATAAATTTTATACATTTTCATTAAAACATTAAAATGATAAAGAAATCTACTAGTAATAGACCATGATTCAATTGCTTTTGTTTTGAGATACCTACATCTTAAACTCAATTAATTTGGATAACAATAAAGAAAAGGAAATCACAATGATTTTAGTAATTTGATGGGTGTTTAGTTGTTGTTAGTTTAGGTCATCACTCCATGTTCCCACTTTTTGAACTTTGGATTCTCAGTTGAGTTTTCTATGTACTTCAATTCCGTTCACACATTTATGTACTTTATTCAAGTTCTATTAGTAGTAATAAAACAATTAACAGTTACTCCATAATAGATAGTAGCTATTAATATTTTATCATAATTAAGCCATTGCTACGTTTACGTATATGCAAACGATGTACTTGTGACTATAAGATACTATTAATTACACAACGACTAAAATAATACTATTAATACAAAAGTTGTCGTAGTATATCAACGCAAAAATACATAGAATAATACTTCCCTTCACTTTAATTTATAAAAACAACCCCTCTAAAAAATTTACTCCCTCCGTCCCAAGAAAGACGACCCCTTACTTGGGCGGCACGAGTTATTATGCAATTTTATTTTACTCCATGTGTTAAATGGAGAGAGTAAAATAAGGAGAGAGAATAAAGTAGTGATAAATGGAATTTTCATTTTTAGTAATGAATCATATTGAATGAGACAAACTAAAATGGAAAGTGGGTCATCTTCGATGAGATGGAAGGAGTATTTATTTGAAAAGGCACTGGTTACTTCCTTATGTGATCCATTTACTTATCCAAAATATAATTATTATTAATTTATTACTCTAGGTTAGAAATAAAACACACATCACGTAAAATGTCAAAAGGCTAATATAGTTTGTCTGGCGTGATATAAAACAACAATATGTTTGTGTGATGAGTTTCTAATGTGCCAACTTTTTTTCCCCCCGTTGAAAATGGTATGAATATTTAGTGAGGTAGGTGACTATGTGTTGGTGGGCTGAGAAGGAATTTTGTTTGCTCTACTCTACAACAAAGATTCAAGTTGTAAAAGTTTGAAACAGTCTATGAATTCATCCTTCAAAGATGTCAAGTTCATTTTGACCAATTCATAGCCTCCCACAATCTATCCAATAGCACGTCTAGAAACAAATTTCATGAAATTGATCTAGTCGGACATATTGAAGAAGCACCAAAAATCAGGACAATACAATAGATGGAGGACAAAAAACAGAAGTGAACCTAATCCTTAAAGATTAGGTGGCGCACCGTGAAGCCAACCTCCGACCCCACCTAGATCTGCCAGTGACTTCATCCCTGACTCTCTATGGCTCCTAAATCATCTAAGCTCTCCTTTTAGGTATTGTTTGACAAGTAAGATGTGCCTATCTTAATTTAATCTGTTAGCTAAACAAATGGTTGTTAGGCCGCTATGTTACTAAATGACTATTGAGTCTAGATAATTCTTTTATCTTGGATCCATCTACCTTTATCAAATAGGGCCTTATAATATACTCCCTCCGTTCCAGATAATTTATCTCATTTTTCTATTTTGGTTTGTTCCACATAATTTATCTCATTTCACTTTTTACCACTTTTGGTAGCGGACCTCATATTTCACTAACTCGTTTCTAATTATATTTTATTATAAAACTAATATATAAAAGTTGGACTCACATTCCACCAACTTTTTAAACTTACTTTTCATTACATTTCTTAAAACTCGTGTCCGGTCAAAATGATACGAATTATCTGGGACTGAGGGAGTATAATTTTTTGTCAATGTTAATCCAAAACGGTTGTTTCCATTTTCTTTAAATGTACTCCCTCCATCCCACAAAAGATGTCACATTTGTGGGATGACACGAGATTTTAGAAGGTTTTGTTTTGTATGTTAAATGGAAAGAGAAAATATAATTTTTATATTCATGGAAGAGAACTTTTTCCAAAAATGGAAATGTGATATCTTTTGTGGGATAAATTAAAAAGAAAAGTGTGACATCCTTTGTGGGATAAATTAAAAAGAAAAGTGTGACATCTTTTGTGGGACGGAGGGAGTACTACTATATAAATGTAGGTCTTATGAAAACGTAAAAAAATAAAAAAATAAGTTTGTTTAGTTTCTTAGACAGTGACATTTTAGAAAAAGTAAAAAAAAAAAAACATTATTTCCCTCTCAGTTGTAAGGAGTAAAATATACTCTTTCATTATACAATTAACAAACGATTTACGCCTTATAAGACAAACACTATGCATCACATATTAGTTTACTGATAACGACAAAGAAATTCAACAGGAACTATCTCATCCAATAGAATATACTTCGTGAAGCACATAGAAAGAAAGAGATAGGAAATGCAGTACTCTTTTTAATAATGGGATAAATTTCAGCATATTTTTCTGATGCTTCAAACTTCAAAATCAAATCGTATTAATTGGATGGGTTTTCTAGCTAGATTATAAATCAAGTTGGTATTGTATATTTAATATTTTTAGAGACCTAATAACTTCAGCCCGTTCATTATATATCTTTATCCATTTATTTACTTGTACAGATATAAATATTATCTTTTTATATATTTATTCAGCACACAATTTTAAATATTTAATTTGGTTTTTATGTGGTTCGTTCTTAGCTGAAAATAATTTGCCGTAGTATTTTATTCTTGAAAAAAAAAAAACATTTGCTACATATTGATAAATGATAATTACAAAAATAAAAATAAAAATAAAAGAAATACTATCAAATAAATGACATAAACAGTGAGAAAAATTGATCTTTTATTCTAAAACTTTAATGAGGTGACGTGTCACTTTTTGTTGAAGATCCCACGTTATATCTTTGGTAAATTGATATATGATCCGTTGTCATAGTATATATATATATATATATATATGTTGCATTAACGTGATTTAGAAAAAAAATACGTAATCGTTTAAACTAGAAAATCCGATGTCAATTGACAGAGAAAGAAATGTGAGATGTAATTTGAATCTGGTTTCAAAAAATTTTATTACAAAAATGGACAGGCTGTCCAAGATAGTAAAGAATAACTGTACACGTGATTGTAATGGTGGTGTGCTGGCTTTATGTTGCATATCCAATACAAATTAGCCTTATCCTCATATATACTCCTCTATATCTTCTCTACCCAAAACTTGGTCCCATGAAATTAATATATAGTGGAGTACCAATCTTTTTATACGAACATGAAAAGTGGATCACACTACATATGATTGGTTAAATTAAAATTGGAATAGTCGATTTGGCCAAAATTAAATTGATGGATTTGATTTTTAAATCTCAACCGATTTTGACAAACTTAATTGCCACTGGCCAAAATCAGTTCCAATGTCAATATTTCAAATATATACTTTAAAATCTGGAACAAATGGTTTTACCATCGGTTTTGAAGTTTGAACCCAAAACCATGAAAAAATGAAAAAGAAGGAAAATGTGAAAAGCAAGAGAAAATAATAAAAATCACCAAAATTAAAATCGGATCACCATTTACAGATTCAAAATCGGACACGTCAAATATGATGACGATTTTAAACTAGAACTGATGGTTCTTAAAAGTTAAACTGGTAACACCTTGCAAATTGGATGGCTTTGGTTTATCTATTTGGGTGTGAGACTATCGAGATATTCATCTTTGAAATTTGGATAACTATTGGTAAGCTACCATGCCTGCCAGTGATTTATAAAAAATATTTTTTTTAATCACTTTTTTAAAGATTTATGCATACCGCTAATTAAGTGCATGTTATTTCTCTAATGAGGGATTATGGAGTAATTTTTAACCAAAATTTAGTTTTATCACAAGATAAATTTACTTGCTGAGATAGTAACTAGGTGTTTTCTAGTACAAATAAACAAATCAATTCTCCATTTATTTTGAATTACAAGAAGACAACAATCACCTTTCACTAACACTTGAATTTAAATTAAAACTCGATAGAGTAGTGATCATTATAATAACTTAAAAACTCTTTTCACTTTGACAATAAAATCGATGTAACTCAAATTACTTATAATTTAGCACAAGTAAAATTCCAAGAATGAAAAGATATTAGATTATTTTTATCTGATTTTTGACGTCCCACAGCATTTTCTTTTTCTGTGATTGCAAAAGCCACAAGTAAAGTGCAATTCAATGTAGTAATTAAGTATGCTAGTTTTAACTTGTTAGTTGAGTGTATTTGGTTTCTAGTCCAATGATCAATGTTGATTATTCCATATAATATTCGACGATTACCTTTTACAACTAATGTGGGTTGGGCATTAACTTATGCATGTATAGTAACTCACCACTAATCCTTTGTCTTTATTCCTTATTTTCATGATATGTAATGATGATGTAGCAATATAAGATAAACAACTACTCCATATATCTGGAGGATTTATCAAAATTCGAGAGAGAGAAAGAGAGGATAATTTGATCATAATTCAAAAGAGGCTTTCATGATACGATAGATTATAATGATGATGTAGAAATATACTAATATAAACAACTACTCCATAATTCTGGAGGATTTATCAAAATTGGAAAGGGAGAGAGGATAATTTGATCAAAATTCAAAAGATGGGGCGATAATTTGAGGGGGCTTGACTATTAATTACTCCCTCCGTCCCGGAGTATTAGACTTACTTCTTTTGGGCACATGATTTAAGGAAGTGATATTTAAATAGTTAAAGTGAAGAAAGTAAAGTATGAGAGAGGGAAAAAGTAGGAGAGAGAAGAGAGAAAAAAGTAGGTGGAGAATAAAATAATATAGATGTTTTTTGCTAAAAAAGAAAATGAGTCTAATATGTTGGGACATTCCAAAAAGGAAAGTTGGTCTAATACCTTGGGACGGGGGGAGTATTAGTTTTACATTTTGGAGGTTCATCATTACATATTCCATTTTAAATTTTTTTAGTTTTGATAAATCGATTACACATTCTCTAAATTAATTTCATCCATATTTATTACATGTATAAAAATATAACTCATATTTATCCATAATGGGAAATGATCAATTGCTAACTCATCATTTAATTGCTAACTACAACTAATTTAAGGCCACTTGATTTTAAAAAACGTATGGTCTACAATTTGCCACGTGTAATTTTGTTTTTATTAATTAAATCGAAAAAAATTAAAAAAAACGCCAAATTAGGATTTTGGATGAAAATGTCAATATAGTGTTTCGAAAATATCAACACAATGCTTTGAAAATGTCAACACAAATTTAGGATTGACATTATATATGCTTTATATTGACATATTATCTTAGCTGTATTGACATTAACATGTGTACGAAAAAATACGAAAATTCTAGAATTTTTTTTTCAAATTTTGACGTCGGAACATATGCATGTAGTATATCGTTGGAATCTTTATAAAATTATCTTTAATTTGATATATGTTATATGAATTTAAAGTTTTGGGATTTCTTTTAAAAGTTAGTTATAACTAACTTGACATTAATACCCCTATTGATTTTTATTGGAATTAATCCTATAGCTTTATTGACGTTTTTTGTTGATCGTATTGATATGTTGTGGTTAATAATTTAGGCCTTTAATTTGAATATCTAATGGCTATTATTGAGTTGTAGTTAGCAATTAAGCATTGAATTAGCAATATAACACTCCCCTATGCATAATTTATTAAATTTTCTATTTTTTTTCATTTTTGAAATTCATGTCAAATCAAGACGAGATCATTATTTATAAACAAAATAAATAATGCTTATTGATTGAGAACGAACGATGGTTACCATTCGATTATCATTTCATTCATATATCAGCAATGTTTTGTAGCGATTAGGAAATTATATAGATAACTTTTTCTTCATCTGTCTTAAGTTTTAACATAGAAAACATATATACTGTCACATTCAAATGTAACTTTAGGATATTACTACTTTAGTTTTTGTGAATAATCCGAATTAATACGATAAAGTATCCCGCTTTCACTTTTATACATACAATATTCGTTGGTAGTAATTAAACTACCGTTTGTAATTTTTTAATTACCGAATCACACAAGTTGGGGCCTCCTAACATGGTGGATTATTGAATTATTGAAGTGGTGGAAAAGGAAATATATTTAATTATTAATCAATATCATGGTGGATTGAAAAGTTCACTTAAATACGATATACTTTTCTCAACTGAACAAAAAAGTGTACAAAAGTAATAAATCCTAAAACAAGATAATATAAACTATTAAGAGGTGATAATTACTGGATGGCGACCTTCTGCGTTGCAGTTATCTGTAATATCAGCATTTGACGTATACCCACTGCAAAGCCAAATGGATAATTACAACAAAGCATAATAACTTGATGTAAAGTCTTGTAAATATATAAATAGAAGAAACATTATATGAGGTGTACAACCGTATTGCTTTCAATATTTCATTTCGTTTTCATAGTTCGACAAATGCATACACAAAATATACAAGGAATTCTGTTTTTACAATACTTCATTGTGTTATTTTCTTGTAATGTTTAACAACAAATCGTTGTTATTGGTTCCTATGTCATACTCTCTAATTAACATAGCATAATGTTATACATAAAAAGAATATAGACACCAAGAGAATACATATCAATAAATACTCTGAGAAGAAAAGATAGTAACTATTCCCTCCGTCCGCGAATAGGAGTCTCATTTCTTTCTGACACGAATTTTAATAAATATTAAGAAAAGCCGTTGAAAAAATTTACTACTATTAGATATGGTCTCACTTGTATATATTAGTTTTAAATGATATGTGAGTGAAATGAGTTGGTGGAATGTGGAGCATCTTTACCATTTATGGTAATTATGAACCGGGACTCCTATTCGCGGACGGACTAAAATGGAAAAACGAAACTCCTATTTGCAGATAAAGCGAGTATTTTTCATGCCGATTTACAGACATAATGAAGGTTGATAGAAGAATTTAAGATTGTTTCTTACGTAAAAATAGGAATCGATTACCTAATCATTTTATTAAAAATAATTGAGTCTCTTACCATTCAATCACATCCTTAGGTTGAAAAGATCTCATTTTAATTAATATACTCTTTCATAATTAGTCTATCTTTGATTATGACAATCTTCGTACCAGTCCATCTTCTTGTATAGCCTTTCCAATACTCTTTCCATAATGCATATATTTTGAATATTTTGAAGGTTTTTAATGTTTGATGTATTAACATTAATCCATTTATATCTGCATAAATGCCTCACATTCATCTTTATCTTTCAATTAGAATTCACAAATTGAAAAAAAATGTTCTATATAGACCTCTAATATATATGATAAGCTAACTTTTAGATTCTCAAAAGATTAATATGACAAAGCCTTGGTTGAAAAAAAAAAGTTCTCTTTTTTTTTTAATTCATCAATTTTGCATTAAAATTTATTTTGTTAATAAGTACTACTTATAATACAAATCAAAAATTAAATTAATAAGTAGTAGTACATTGCTAGATATACAACTGCAAAAATTAATATTGCCCCCTAACTAACCATTTGCTGGATGAGCAGATTCAGCACCACCATTTACTTATTAGGTAGAAATTTTGCTAAAAATAGCTTGAATGCAAAATTTGTGTGGTCTCTCAATCATTAATTACGTGTAGCACTTTAGACTTTAAACGAAATTGTTCCACTATATTCAGGTTGTACGCAAGCTCGAGATGTGCCAAAACCGTCTCCCCTAATTTCTGGGCAGCCAATTTCTATATGACAAAAGTAAAATAAAAATAAAGAGATATACTTTGTATTTGAGAAATTTAAAATAAAAGTAAAGGTCAAATGTGGTTCCTAACATATGGCCGTTTTATCAATTTGGTCCTTAACATTATCATTTTGATTATTTGGTCCCTCACAAATAAACTCGGATCCGAATCGGTCCTCACTTAACAGAACCGTCAAAAAATAGATGGTGATTGCAATTTGACTATATTAAATTACTAATGGTAATTAATTATACCTAATTATAATTCTTAATTCCTATTAAATTACAAATTATTCATTTCATTTTGCAACTGATACTATCTTTTTTCCAATTTTGCTAATAGAAAAAGAATTATAATTAGATATAATTAATTACCATTAGTAATTTAATATAGTCAAATTGCAATCACCGTCTATTTTTTGACGGTTCTGTTAAGTGAGGACCGATTCGGGTCCGAGTTTATTTGTAAGGGACCAAATAATCAAAAAGATAATGTTAAGGACCAAATTGATAAAACGGTCATATGTTAGGGACCACATTTGGCCTTTACTCTTAAAATAATGCAACTTAAAGTAGTACTCCCTCATCTTACCATAAATAAGGAAGACGCTTGTTTTTATAGGGAGTACTATTTTGAAAAAATGATGTACAATAGTTAAAATGGAGAGAATGTAAAGTACGAGCTGCAGAGTACTATTTTATACTCCATCTGTCCTTAACATGTGTCCCACTTTGACCAGACACAAATTTTAAGAAGTGTAAAGAAAAGTATGTTGAAAAAGTAATAGTTTGTGAATATTACTTTTATATACTCCTTCATATAATGTGAGAGATAATGAGTTAATTAGTGGAATGTGAGGCAATTACCAAAAATAGTACTCCAACTATGGAGTGAGATATTTAACAAGTGATAAACTAAGACAGAAAACTGGAACATATAACAAGGGACATAGAATGTCTCAAATTTTATTTTTATTTTTAAAAAAAACAACATTTCGCTTATAATGGGATGAAGAAAATAATTTAAAAACAATCAGACACATGCCACAATAGAAAAGCATTTGGATTCTTGAATAGTTTAGATTGCAAATAAACATCTTGTTGTCCATAAAGAAAATAGCAGTCATGTATGCTAACAGCCTAACACACATGGTTGTGTGTCATTATTAGATATATAGAGTTACATGAAATTATAGCATATATAGAGGTTTACATGAAATTATAGATAACACAGAATTATTGCAAACACTGTCTTTTCTACCCTTCACACATTTCACTACAGGCAGTTTGTACCAAACACGTGTCTATATCCGTAAATAGGATATGGAATGTATACGAAACTTCTAATTCTAAACAATGAAGAGAGTGAAATTCGAGGAATCCAAATAGAAATTGAAAGATTTAGACCCAGGAGAAGAGTTGAGAAGAGACTAGAGAGTAGAGAGGCTGAAATTTAGACTTAAAAAGAGATGTAATAAAATAGGCTGAAATTTAGAGTTAAAAAGAAACGTAATAAAATGCAAACTTTAAATATTGTACAAACAACAAATTATGATTTGAATTGTTAAAATATGTCAACATATGATAAAATAATAACAACAAAAATATTAACACAATGTCAATAATGGATGTTGTGTTGACACTGTATTGATATTTTTGTTACTGTTATTTTATCATCGGTTGACTTTTTTTTAACCATCAAAATTATAATTTGGAGTTTGCATTTTATCAGTACCATAACTTACCATTTATCAAATAAATGCTACTTTGAAAAGTTTAATCAACTTGGAAGTTTAGTTATTTTATTAAATTTAAATTAGACCCGGTGTCCATAAAGGGACGTTAAATTTGGAACATTAATTGGATAAGTTTATATAATTTTGGCCGTGGTTTTATTTTTTTCGTAACGCAGTGGTTTTTTGGTAGTTGAAAATAGATCGATGGAAATCAGCGTGGAAATTCGGATGGTAAAAAAATTAATTTTCCTTGTTGATTTATGAAATGATCTAAAGATTCAAACATTTTATTGTGCATTTAAAATAACATATAAATTAATATACAATTAGTAAAATAAGAGAGATGAGGAAAATGATAGTTAAAGTAGTGTACGTAAACAGTAAATCCCACACTATTATTAGTGTTTAATGAGTTTTAGTGATGTACCATAGTCATATAAGTTGTTCATAAACTAATGTATGTATATGAATAATGAATTAGGAATAATTTTTCATAAATAAAAATATATTTATTTTTAAAAAAATGTACATATTTTCATGAGAAAAAAAAGTATGTTTAACCTTGCGTAGCGATGCGTCTGCATCGTTTTCTAGTTTTAATTGTTTCCGTCGTGAGTCAAAGAAACTATTTGAAGTTTGGTATTTCTGGGCTTGGGCCTGATTTATGATTCTTAATCTAGCCCTATGAATCACAAAAACTGATAATAGTGGCCCAATCGTTGACAGTGGATTTGGATTGTCTAACCGAGCCAACAATATGTTATAGTATTTCATCTTTTAGTTTATCCTTTAAAATTGTGATCTTTTAAATTTAAGAAATTATTTTCTTTTTAATAATAATATTTTAATTATTTTTTAATTTATTTTTTATACTTTATTAATTGTGAATTAAAATTTGTGCTATTTTTAAAGTTTATATTTTTAAGTGAAAGCGAGAGTATCATATTTCAATGTCCATACAAAAGCTTCAATTTAATTTAAAAATTCAGACCGTGAATTAGTTTAATCAAGAAAAACGCAATAATATGAAAATGATTAATGATTATGTTCCAAAAGTCATATCAAATATGATGGTGAATAAGTTAGTAAAATTATTAAAAAATATTATGTTGAGAAAAGGGAATCAGGTAAGAATTTTGAAATTAAATTGTGTGCACCAACGACAATATATTGCATAGAAACTCAAAATTTTACTAAGACTTCCATTGTTGACTTCCATTGTTCTTTTAAATACACAGAAATTGAATAATGAAAATCGAAAATGAGACTATAATGTTAGAGGGAGTTTATATTTCCTTGAGAAAATGAGACCATCGCACTCTCACATTAATTGGGGAATAAATAAAAGAACAAATAATACTCCCGAATATGTTGAAACTATAATGAGACTCTTTTAATAAGAAGTACGTACATAATAAAAAACAAAACCGTGAAAGTGTTGCATAAAATAGACAATATCATTGACCTTCAGTGTGCAACGAATTGAAGAACCATCATAACAAAATCAAATCCTATATTGTCTTGTTTGAAGGAAATATATTAGAATTGAAAATAAAAATAGAATTAAGAATTAGTTTAGGATTTATTAGTTGTTATTTTGTGCCTATATATAAGGCTTTCCATTCCATTGTATTTTGCATTAAGACTTTACAAAATGTAGTCCATAAATGAATTTCCCTTTTTCTCTCATCTCTCACAATCGTTTTCTTCTTCCTCCTTCCATGGAGGTTTCTCCATTCCTATTCAACTCTCTATATTTTACATGGTATCAGTGACGAAAGCTTCCGCAATCTCTCTCTCTCATATCTCGATCTTCTCCGATCGATCTTCTCCTATCGCGATGAACAATCGCAATCGAGCCTTATCTCCCGATCTATTTCCTTTTTTGTTCATGATCTTCTCCAATTTTTTTAATTTTTTTTTTTTTTTTTTTTTTTTTTTTTTTTTTGTGGTTTCTCTGATCGAGATCTTCAAAATCTGGGAAATAGTCTCTGTTCTAGCATGTTGTTTGGCTTTTGTTTCAGTTGGAGGTACAGTACCTGATAATGCAGGTTCGTACCACTCCAAACTGCAAGACAAGTTTCCTTTGTAATGGAAGTGAATAACAACTCAAGTCTATGGAGTTGCTGCTGAAATTTGGGGTGGAGCTTGATTCAAACTTTTTCAGCAGCAACTGACTCCTCTTTTGTATCAACAATCAAGGCTTTTGAATGTGCCTATCGCTATGAAGATCAAGATGTTTTCTCCTAAGGGTTGCTAGAATAGATTTGTAGTTGTTTTGTGATTTGATGCTTGTTGTCAAGATGGTAGCAATTGTTGTGCTTCCATCTTGAGGGAGGCTATTAGAATTGAAAATAAAAATAGAATTAAGAATTAGTTTAGGATTTATTAGTTGTTATTTTTGTGCCTATATATAAGGTTTTCCATTGTATTTTGCATTAACACTTTACAAAATGTAGTCCATAAATGAATTTCTCTTTTTCTCTCATCTCTCACAATCGTTTTCTTCTTCCTCCTTCCATGGAGGTTTTTCCATTCCTATTCAACTCTCTATATTTTACAAAATATGTTGGGGTGCAACGCAAAGAAAGAACTATCATAGTATCTGCATCCAAAGAGCATGGATATAGACCCGGATCCAATTTTTGTTCATTTTTTACTCTATGCTCTTCTGCAAGAGCACAACACCCACATTCATGCTCTTTCGCAAGAGCATGTCCCATATTTTTATTATTCAATTTAAATAAAACATTTCCACAATATTAAAATGCATTAAAAATACCTGAACTACTATTATAAATTACAAAAAAAAAGTGAAAAATTACATAATTAAAATCCAAAAAATTAACACTACATAATTAAAATCCTATAAATTGAGGTTGAGAGAGTTGTTTGGTGTAGTACTATGATTTTTTGTGTTGAAATGAAGGTAATTATAGATGAAAGTGTGAATTTTGGGATAAAAATAATAAAAAAGTAAATTAAAAGTGTGGAAAAATGAATATATTCTATTGGGAAGTGGAAAAATATTTTTTTTTTATTAAATCTCTATTTTTAAGATTTTTTTTGAATTAAAAAAAAAAAGATAAACCAACGACCAATCAAAGCATGCCATGTTGGCTGCTCGTGCTCTTGCCGTTGGCACGGCGGTGCTCTTAGCTAAAAGCAGGGTCGTGCCGTCGGCAAGAGCACTGCAGCGAGCAGGATACCCGTCGTGCCGACGACACGGCTGCTGCTCTTAGCTAAGAGCACCGATGTGCATGCTCTTAGAATTTAGGATAGATTTTTTCAGAAAATGTCAATCCGACGAACCTCATATTATTATTAAAACTTTTATAATATTATACTTTTACTATAACTCTAACAAAATGACCTACCGGTCAAGAAAAATCAGCTCAATCAAAGAAATAAAGTCTTGAAATATCCTAGAATTTCAATCTATCTTAGTAAAAATAAAAACTTAACTTATACCTTTATTAGTAGTACTATCTATTAATCCTGACGAGAATATTAGTTTTGATGCGTTTCATCTTTCTAGATTACAAGATAAGTAAAGCGCAACACAACACTTTTTAATATTTTACTACTTCAAGTTATGGACATCAGATGACCACGTACGTCAATAATTAGGAACCAATGAACATATGAAGGTTAATTATAAAATTTAAAATTGCAGCCGCACTCTTGAACTATCCCAAAGTGGAGCAAATGCATGCATAATTGCATACAATTAGAAAACTTTATTTTCTTCAAAATTATCATATTTAAATTTAGTTTATTATATTCTAATAATTTGTTTTTTTACCGTTTATCCTATTAAGCATATCGTAATTGTTGCGACACTTCATAACCAACCAATTGATCATGGATCAGTAACGAATTTAGATGAGTGCTAGACTGCTAGGTCGGTGAAGCTAGGTATGTTACGACTCAGTGTTTGATATATAGACTAAATAGACTCTCTCACTTAAAAAGACTAGTCTTTAGACTGAACTCTTCTATTTAATTTGTATTAAGGTATAATTAATTATTTTATATTTCATAGTATATAGTATATGATAGGAGTAGAAATATTCTTAATTGTATGCCTCCGCCACTGTCAGACTACAGCGCAAAAATTTAATCATGAATTACAATAGGTTTTCTAACCTCTCTCTCTTCCGATGTAAAAGCTTAAACAACAAAATTTCAAATATTTTACTAAGTAGGAGTATATTATATTCTGGAGTCTGATTGGACTCGAAAAAGGAAGCAAAATTCTGCCTTGTCACTTTGTTTAATGGATCCCCACTCGTTCCACTGCCTTTCAAGATAGAAAATCTGAAAAGTGAATGGATAGGAGTATAATTAAGAAAAGTTAAAGGCAAATCATGTTATGCTTCATTAATCTAAATTAATTAATAAAAAGCGAGAGTGTGATACACACCGGTTTTCCAATATCACCTAGATTTCTCTTGCTAACAATATACTACTACTATTATATACCAACATATTTAATACTTTAGCTTTAAATTGGAGTATAATATTTATTTTTATGCATAATGATCTAACTATTTTTTCTCAAAATTACTGATAACTTGAACATATAACCAAAATTATTTAGAAGTAAAGTAATAGTAGTATAGTATATAACGTATTACTGTTTCAAAATGGCTGAGTCAGTTTTTCTTTACACCCGCTTTACAAAAAAGAAACTATTCAAGATGGAGGGAGAATATGTATCAAAACCAATATGAGATGATTAATACACTCTTATTAATTTATTGATATTATTTCCTTTAACTCATTTATTATAACCAACTTTAATCCATTATTTCTCACTTATCTGAAATCCGTTTAGAGAAAATGAATATACCAATGTCATCTATTCTGAACATAGATTGACATTATATCATTTACTTTCACAAAATTAAATATTCCATCACAATTACGATTCAGTCAAAACCTTTCACAACTCCAACATTTTCTTCTTATATCCATCCAATCATATTTCTCTCTCACCATAAATCACCTTGGGACGCAGTGGTTACACATTCACTAAATAAAAAAAAGCTACAATATTGTAGCATGACTGAAGTCTTTAAATCCACTTACACCTTTGTCTCCTCATCCACATCCACCACATCTCGACCCCCTCCATCTTTGACAACCATCCATATAAACGTAAATCCAACTACAGCAACAATCTACCGAAGTATCACATTCGACAATTGAATTAAATGAAAAGTTTCACATTAGACAATTGAATTGAGAAAGCAGTGAAAGAAGCTGACAACTTGGGGCAAGGAATGGATGAAAATAACAAAGAAGACGATGACTTGCACTTCAGATAGTTTGCGATTTCTCCATCAATTCAAATTTCAGCTCCGAACTGGGCTAAGTGCTGGGAAAGATTGTGATTTGGGCAATGGTAGTGAAGCTAAAAACTTATTTTATGTGGGTAACATTAAAATATTTATGGAGAATTTTAGGCCAGTTTTTAAGTTCGTGACAAGTAGGATATAGTAATTAACCTACGGTAGGAAATAACATGTAAAGTTTGTGAATTTAAAATAAATTTAAAGTTAGTTAAAAATACCTAAATTTGCTTAAAATTTATAATTTTAAGGACGAATGTTCTTAAAATTTAGCAGTATTTTTTTTTTGATAATTTTCCTTTAATTTGAAATTGAGGCCAAAACCCCTCTCTTTTTACAACTGCAACTATTATTCCCTCTAAAGCTACTTTAGAATTGAGGGGTCGTCACTTTTTTGTCTTTTAGTTATGTAATATTAAATGTGACTGTATTTGTTAGTTTTCCACAAGACTTGGGACCGTACTTTAAATATAATATTACACTCTCATGTGAAACACACTCTTTCTCAATTTTTTATAGAATTCCTTATGTTACACAAAAATGTCATACTTGTGGGAACAATACAAGATTTAGAAAGTTTATTTAGTGTGTTAAATGGTGAGATAAACATAATACTTTTCATTTATATTAATGTGAGAGAGAATTTTTGTAAAAATGAAAATATAGCTTTAGTAGGATAATTAAATAAGAAAATGAAATATATTTTACGAGGGGGAGTACTAGCTAAGAATCTACACAAACTGGTGATTGGTATACTTGTAGTAAAGTCTCGTAAATTTTAAATTAATTAGTAAATAAAAATATATTTGAATAAATAATTATTGTAGTTTCGTATGTATAGCCCATTTCAAAACCTTGGATGATAGTACTAGCTAAACTCGAGAAAATGAAATGGTCAAAAATCATGCCACAAGAGGCCCACTGCTCATCCCTTTTCTGCTCAAGATATTCACCTTTATCTTCTCAATCTTCACCATCACTCATTTGTAGCCAAACCCAAACACACATTAAATAATACTACTCCACACACATCCTCTTTGCATTTGGAGGCAGAGATGGATCAAAACCCTAGTTCTTCAAGGATGGTCGTAGACAGAAAAACTATAGAGAAGAACCGGAGAAATGAGATGAAGGCCCTCTACAACAAGCTCAACTCTCTAATCCCTCCTCAATCTAGACCTAGGGTTAATCCTTAATTCATTTATGCTTGCTTGGTTTCCAATTTAGAGTCTTAACTATATTTGAGTTTTTGTGTGTTAGGATATGGTTTCGCTGCCGGATCAGCTACAAGGCGCGACAAACTACATAAAGATGCAGGAGGCTAAACTGGAAAAGATGAAACAGAAGAAAAACTGCCTTGTTTGGAGCAAAGGAGGGCCTAACAATTTACCAAACATCGATGTTCGAGTAATGGGTTCAGACCTACAAGTGGTGCTCATAACTGGACTCAATTCTCAATTCATGTTCACTCAGATCATAAGGCTGTTGCATGAACAAGGAGCTCAAGTTGTCGATGCTAGTTTTTCTGTACACAACGACACCGTTTTCCACACTATTCATTCTCAGGTAGTATAATAGTAGGTTTATATAGCTTTGTTAGTTCTCACAAGCTGATATTTGCTTATATATCTGTTTCTCATTGCCTACTTTTTTTGTTTTATTTGTCAAGATTGGAGATCAGTTTGAACAGAATCATGCGGCTGCGAGGATTTCAGAGAGATTGCAGAAATTTGCCTATGATTGTATTTAAATATTTATTCAAGCATTTGAGGTGTTGAACGAGCTGTTCATTGTTGTGTGATTTTGAGAAGAATTTGGTGTAAGTAAGGCTCTAGTTTTTCTTCTAGAGAGCTCATTAATATGATTTTATTCTTGCCATCTGAATTTAATGTGGTTCCAAAGAATTAGTACTAATGTGAATGTCTAGTAGCTGCATAATACATGTTTAATTACCCTATGGTGTCATGGGAATTCATTTTTTGATCACCATAATGTATAAGGGAAAATATTTCATGGTTTGGCATGAGACCTAGAAGATGTGTTAATTTATGTAAAGTCATATGAGGTCCAGACCTAATTATTTAGCCCACTAATTCTCCAGGTCATAATTTAAATATAGAAAATATATACGGAGTACTATATATCACTTGTTGTGACCATCCTGATATGGTTATACCATATGAATTGCTAGTCAACATGTTGGAGTATGGATCGCTTGATTGTAATAGCTAATTACCAACAATGTAAATAGTGGATAGAAAATTTCCATGTGATGAAATCAGCAATTCAGCATATACCATATATATATATATATATATATATATATATGTACATGATGTCATTAACCTGCGAGGTAGTACAAATTTAGAAATCCCTTTTTGTTTACCAATTTTCGGTTGAGCATGCGTGTGTACAGATCTTCTGCAAGTAATTCAGATTGATAATAACCTTACATTGTTCGAATTGCCAATTACTAATACAACCTCAATGTGTGTGTGTGTCAAGTAGATAGAGTACCTGATTAATTTTTATTTATAGCAGTATAGTGGAAAATATTTTTACATAGATATTTGTCAGAGCACAGACATTAAATAAAGGTAAAAAGACCACTGTTGAAAGACCTGATCTATATATATTCTTGTCCAAAAATGAAATTGATCAATCAGTATCTTATAAATATATTGTGAGATTATAACGCCGTGTATATGGGTTACTGTAATGTCGAATATAAATATTTAACCAGACTATAAATATTTATGAAGACTACTCTAAATTGAAAAAATAACAAAACAAATGAAACAGAAATTACAACAAAATAATACTCCAACAAACTAATTGTATGTCTGAATCAAAACCATCTTTCCACAAAACATATTATGCAATATGCATCAGTTGGTGGTCAACGTAATGTCCCCAAAAATAAAATGACTCTCTCTAATTGTGTATAAGTACCTCGAAACCAAACCAGATGAATACCGAAAAATTTGATAGAGTTGTCATCCGAAAGGCCAAAGGGTCGGACCATGTGAAATACAAAGGCTTCCAACACAATATGATGTTAAGATCAAAAAGCTAGTGGGATAAGGGGATAACGTGGGAAGCGCCGAACCATGTAATGTGGAGTGAGATTGCGATAGATTTCGTTAGACGTACTTCTCTATCGATTTATAGCTTTTATCAAATCTTATTCTAAAGTGCATATGTTTTTTTCTTTCGTGCAGAACAGCACATGCCTTCCTTACACACACACTCACAGCCTATATTTATACAGTAATAGTAGTATTTACTTTTTATGAGGACAGATCCGACACAAATTTGCTATGCTAAATAGCTGAAGTTAGCACATTTTTTTGAGGAAATGAATAGTATAATTAGAGTGAAAAAAAAAAAAAAGTAATTGTTCAATTGGGGCCAACCAAATCAACTTGAATGGGCCAGAAGAGCACCGGCCCGTAATCCTTCCACTGCAGAGAGCGGGAAGTTTAATGCTGCTCTGTGAAACCAGCCTGACACGGTGCCCTCCACTTTAGGAACCAAGTGGCCCATCCCTTCGGACAGACCGCACGGCCCAACTCCGCCGCTTGGAACGGGCAGGCCGGAAAAGCTACCCGAAGCCCAGCTGAATGATCTGGCCCAACGTTCAATTACTTTGATGCCCCCACTTGGGTCACAAGCCCTCGTTACAAGGCTCGGCAGTATATTGTGTAAGTTTTGCTATTATAAATACCAAATATTATTGTACGGTAACCGATGTGGGATATATCACTTGTCTTCGTTCTGCTTACTTGTGGTAAGAGCACATTGCATAACATCATTTCTGTTTAAAACAAAGTTCACAAATTAACTTGAATGAGTACAATCTCGGTCATTCACCTTCGGAAATTACCACTGCAAATAGAACTCTTGTCACAGTCGAGCAAATGCAAAGATAAAATGCCCAACTGAATGTACATAAAAATATAGTCTTAAATAGATTTAAAAATTAGAAAAAATAAAAAGGAGAAAAAAAAATTGATCTTGTGAAATAATGGAGGACTCTTATTTATTTGAGGCCGTATCTAGACAGGCTTGGTAGCAATTGTCATTTGTCAATAAATGTGCAATAACACAAGCCTAGCATTGAGTCCACTTAAAGCCACTGATAATCATGATTCTGCTACCCTATTACGTATACTACACTACTATACATATTCAGCACATACAAATTATGGGTTTTGTTGAAATTTCAACAATGAATCTCATATAAGTTTTCACTATTTGACAATATCATCACTACAAGGATAACAATATAGAAAATTCATTGGAAACTTGTACAAACAGGTTGATAAATGCTCCTACGTACATCCTATGCATGTGAAGTGGGATGCCATCTGTCTTCTGCACAATTACACTAGCTAAAACTCTACTAATTCTGTCTAAACAACATTAGTTCACCAAACTCTTTTGTTTTATGATTAGAAGAATCCCTACATATAAATTGGTCCCCTTGCAACTGTTCTCCTCATTCTTCAGCTCACTTAACACTATGGCTTTTGTTTCTTTGTTTACTTCCTTTGTCCTTTGTCTCTTCCTCACCGCCAACGCCACCGTAGCAACCTCACCGCCAACGGCGCAAGCCCCTCGCCCGTCTCCTTCACCACACCACCATCACCCCCCTGCCCCGGCCCCGTCTCACCTTCCAGTGAGGAAGATGGTGGCTGTTCAAGGCGTCGTCTATTGCAAGTCCTGCAAGTATAGAGGAGTCGACACTCTCACGGGAGCCACTCCTCTTGCTGGTACTTTTCGCTACAACAAATTTATCTTATAAGGACACAAAATTAGATACGTTGAAAATTTTGAAAATTAACCAAAATTGAGGGTGCAAAGAAAGGTCCTTAGTTGAGAGCATAATTGTCCACTAAATCGTACTCTTTTTTGCTTTATTTGTATCTCTTAATTTTTATTTATAAACACAAATTAGCGTCCTTAACGATAAAAAAAATGTGCATATTCAAAACGGACCAAAAGGCAAAACTCCACATTGATTTAAGTTTATGGTTCAGGTGCTGTGGTTAAGCTGCAATGCAACAACTCGAAGACGAGCATGGAGGAGAAGAAGACGAGCGACAAGAACGGCTACTTCTTCTTCATGCCGCAGAAGCTGACCACCTCTGGGTCCCACAAGTGCAAGGTCTTCCTCGTCTCCTCTCCCTCTGCGGCCTGTAACGTCCCCACCAACCTCCACGGTGGCGCCCTCGGAGCAATCCTTCTCCGCGAGCCGGTGGATGCCCGGTCGAAGCCGTTGCCGTTTGAGCTCTTTACGGTTGGACCCTTCGCCTTTGATGCCGCCAAGAAACTGCCATGTCACTACTAGTAAATCAAGCTACCTTTCTTTATATTGGATTTTCAATTGTTTTGTCTGTGTTTATGTTCTGTTAGTACGTCGTCGTTTCGTGCTGTAGTATGCTGCTTGTTCTTGTATTTGTATAATAGTAGTACTACTAATTAAGCGTTCGGGATTGTATAATGCCTTTATTAAGTCGTTAATAAAGTGTAATTAGTTTTTACAACTTTTACAATGAAACCAATAATGGAATGGTTGTGCTTGTGTTGCTATATGAAAGCAGACATAGGTGCATGATTTATGGAATGGGGTTTTGTTCTTCTGTTTTAAATAGTAATAGCAAGTTTTAAATAAGTAAAATCCAACGTATTAGAATAAACAAAGATATTATATTTATAATAGTATTATTAATCATCATAGTAATTCAATATAATTATCATGTTTAAAGAATTATTAAATGTAAGTGAAATGAGAAAAATGCCACAATTATAATTTATATTCTATATAACTAAAATTTGAAATGACACTTACTAGAAAAAAAAAACTAAATAAAGTACTTAATTAAAAATGAAAAGAGTATATAGTATATATAAATGTCCTTTTTCATGTTTTTCTCTCTATATAAATCGCTTCTTTTAGATGATGTGTAAAGCATCCACTATAGGTGGACAAATTTCACTTTATTTTTTTGTTGTATATTTTAATTCAATTACAATTAAAATTATCGGACTATAAATAATTAGAGAACGAGATAATAATAAAATTAAAAAGTTCGATGAGACCAAATATTCGTTGTATTCATGGATACCGGAAAATTACACAACGAACATTTTAAAAAAAAACATACAAAAACAAATAAAAACACCGCCACCATCTACTCGGTGGCGGAGTCGGAATCCTCTGCCTCATCTTCGTCGCCCACTCCCCCCGGCGCCGCCGCCCCTGCCCCCGCCGCCCCCGGCGTCGCCCCTGGACCAGTCAGCCCCATATCCTCTCTGATCCTACACATCAGCTCATAGTATATCGCCTTGGTGATCGGGTCGGTGGCCGACTCGTAGAAACGGCAGTTATCTTGCAGTTGTTTCATCAAGTGCACATTCAGGTTCCTGTTCAAGACCACATGGGCCCCATGGTCCACGGACTGAGCTCCAGAAGGCGCCTGCGCGCCTCGCGATCCAGACGCGGCCGCCGAGTAGCGGGAGGAACTGCAGACATTCGGGCGCTGCGGATACTGGCCTTCTGCCCCGGAGGGCGTGAGCGCCTGGTGTGTGTATCAGAGGGCTCCTCCGCTTGGGCGTCGTTGAGGTCGATTGATTGTCCGCCGCTGCTGCTGCTGTAGTTCCCGGCTCTGTTGCGTCTATTGCGCTTCGCCGCGTGACCCTCGGTCTCCTCTGCACAGATGGCCTTGAATTTCGGGCAGTTCTCGAGAACGAGAAACTCCTCCCAGTGGTTGAACCTAGGCTTATATAGCGCGTTGTATTGGGACACAGACAGAGCCTTCACGTCGGCTTCATTGCGGCCACTCTCAGCGTTGAGAAGGTTGTTGCCGTAGATGCCCGCGAACTTCTTGGTGGGTGTCAGAATCCTCCCAAACTTTTTCCGGAGTTGTTCCGCGTCACGCGGTTTGGCGCCTCTCGGCTTGAACTCATTGTAGGTCAACAAGACGCGCTTCCAAAAGCCCATCTCGGTCTGATCGGTGCCAACACAGGGGTCTGATGTGATGGCATCCCATGCCCTCGCCACAGCAATCGACTCGTCTTTGGTGTAGTGCCCGCCCCGACTTGTTACCGCCGACTCGCTACCGCCGCTGCCGCTGCCATCCCCGTCGCCGTCGCCGCCGGCCCGCCCCCCACCGCCGTCGCCGCCGCCCCTCCCCCCACCGCCGTTGCCGCCGCCCCTCCCACCACCACCGTTGCCGCCGCCCCTCCCACCACCGCCGTCGCCGTGGCCGGAAGATCTCGTCGGCGGGGTCTCCGGTAGGCCCGGAATCATCAGCCCCATCATCTGCTCCAGTGTGAACCTATCAAAATCAGACAACGGAGTCTGGGTGCGCTGGAAAGAGTGAGAAGGGGTATCCGGCCGCGGATGGTTGGGCGAGTCCATAATGGGTCGATAATCTCCAAATGCCGAACGACCCAAATTCCTCTGATGAGAAGATTGACCCCGATATTGGCTTTGTTGCCACGACGGGGATGTCGGTGACCACGACTGGAATGGAGGGGGACTGGGACTCGATCCCCACAACTGAGATTGCTGGGAAGAAGGATAGTATCCGTATCCCGATTCTTCCGTGTCGGGTGAATCTTCGTCTCTCCCGTGCATTTGGTAAAATCTAGGGTTGTGAAATTGGGGGTGGAGTGAAAATGGGTGTGGAGTGGAAAATAAATTGGTGGAGTATTTAAATAAGCCAAAAAAATGAATTAAAATTCGAATTTAAAAAAAAAAACAAAAAAACAAAAACAAAAATCCGGCGACCGCCGTGGCGGTGCTGCCGCGCAATAGATAGGCGCGGCGGCCGCCGCGATTCTCTCTCATGCGGCCCGTCCTCGCCGCAAAGCCGGCGATGCCCCTTCCGCCCCAAGAGTTTCGACGCCCGCGGCGCGAACGCCTTCCCCCCTATAGATCGCCGCGGCTAAGCCGCCTCCAGGGCGGCCGGCGCGCCGCCCCTATAGTGGTTGCTTACTTTCAAGTTTTTATCTTTGGAATTCACGCAAGCAAACAAGGTGCATGTAATAACAATCTATCTATTATTTTATTTTGTTCATAATATATCGATTATTTTTCATTTAATGTGAAGTGGGAACGACACTTTAATTTCTGTGAAACGGGTGTGTAATTAATTCTCCTTTTCTAAATAATGATGATGGCAGAAAGCCAGAAATAGTACAGTTATAACTGTCTCCGTCCGCCAATAGGAATCTCGTCCGCCAATAGGAATCTCATTTGTGGGTGACACGAGTTTTAAAAGTTTTTAAGAAAAATAGGTAGAAAAAAGTTAGTAGAATAAGGGTCTCATTTGTATGTATTAGTTTTAAATGAAAGAGTGAACTACATAAACGGTACCTGATCTTTCACTTTTGCGCATAAATGGTACCTGATATTTATTTTATATCATTTTTGGTACCTATTAATCACATTTTTGGTACCTGGTGCAACTTTCACCCCAAAATACCCTCTAAACAAATTCGGTTTTCCATTTGTGTCATGAAGAGTATTTTGGGCATGGACAAAACTAGTACCAAAAGTGATATTATAATACATTCTCTCGTACTCCTCACTCTTTATACTATTATTAATAATCAATATTAATATTATTATTTTGATGTTATAAATTTATAATTAATTTATTTTTAATATCATTTAATATATTTAATTATAATTATAGTTATAATTATATTTAATTATTATAATAATATTATTGTTATAATAGTAAAAACTAATAGTAATTAATAAATAATAATTATTGTTTCATATTAAATTAATAAACAATCAATATAGTTTTAATCAAAATTTAAAATTGTGAATTGTATTCATAATGATAAAGAGTTGATTTATATTATAAATGCAATTAGATGTACGTATAAAATATAACACTAAAAAGAAAAAAGAAAAAGAAGAGAAAAGAAAAAAGAGGAAACATAAACTAAGGAAAAAAAAGAAAGAAGAAAGGAAGATAAAACTAAAAAGATTGAAGAAAAAAGAAAGAAGAAAAAACTAAAGAAGGAAAAAAGAAATAAGAAAGGAAGAAAAAAAATCACATATTTGGTTCTATTTAATTAAAATTTTCGAAAATATCCTTCATAACAAAAAAATCACATATTTGGTACCCAGGGTTATTTTTGTCATGGGATACCAAAAACGATATAAAATAAAGATCATGTACCATTTATATGCGAAAGTGAAAGATCAGGTACCGTTTATGTAGTTCACTCTAAATGAAATGTGAGTGAAATGAGTTAGTGGAAGGTGGGACCTTATTGCTATATATGGTAAAAGTGAATCGGGACTCTTATTCGCGGACGGACTAAAATGGAAAAACGAGACTCCTATTCGCGGACGGAGGGAGTACTAGTCACTAGTAGTAGAAGTTATATAACTGTCATACGTGGATACTGGATACTAAAATAGGATAGTGATAAAATGCAAACTTATATATTGTACAAACTCAAAACTCGTCAACACAGCTTCAGAACAGTGTAAAATTTCAAGATTTTAATGTCAACACAGTATAAACACAATATCAACACAACATCAATCATTGACTACCGTTGAAATTCTGTTGACATTTTCCTGCTGATGTTTTTTTATGATCTGTTGACATTTTTCAATGGTCCAGATCATAGTTTTGACTTTTGAGTTTGTACAATATCTAGAGTTTTCATTTGATCACATTCCTACTCAAATATATATGCATTGGGTTTCAAAAATACTGGTAATAACAATAGATGGTCATTCTTAATATTTTGAAGCTGGGAGCCCAATATCATCAAAGAAGTTATCGGATGGGTAGTAAGAGAATTAGAGATGTCAAGTGGGCTGGGCCGGCTAGATGTCAAGTGGGCCGGGTCGGGCGGCCTATATTGAGGCCCAACCCAGCCCAGGCCCATGTCTGAGGCGAGCTGGACTGGGCCGGGTTTTTTCTTAGTTTGCTAAGCCCAGCCCGGCCCAGGCCCACTTGGTATGTGGGTCTGGGCTAGGCTGGGTGGGCTGAACTTTGTTTGAATTTTTTGTTTAAGTATTTTAAAAATATCCTAAATATATTATATGCAAAATAAAACATGTACTAGTAACTTGTATTTTTATATCACATTAACTAAATCTAAATCTAATAATGTTGTTAAGTTTTTTTTTTTTAAATTAACTCCTATATGAAGGAGGAAATTACAACTGACGTCAAGAAGGCTCGAACTCGGCACCTCATATATTGATGTCTAAGCTCCATGCCGCTAGGACAAAAGCTCTGGACTAATAATGTTGTTAAGTTCATTTATTGACTTTGTGTCAATAATATTTTTCTCATGTTTTTTATTTAATTTAAAAGTAAGTGTATAACTAAGGTAGTAACAAATATTGTTAGTTTTGTTTTGTAAGTAGATGATGATATATGGGTTGATGTTGTATTTTTAAAGCAACAAATATATGAACGAACTAACAAATTTAAATAATTCTATTATTATCAACATATATTAAGGTTTGAATACTTAATATTTTTAAAGTTAAACTTCATAATCATCTATTTTACATCTTTGAAAAAAAAATTATAAACAAAAATTAGATATAATCAAGATTGAATGTTTCATTCATGATTTATTTGAAAACTTATATTGATATTAAACTATTACTGTTCGAGTCAATTCGGAGATATCTAAAATATTGGAATGATATGGACAAAATTAACATGTCTCGTGCACAAGATGATATGCATAAATAGAGAAATATATTATTATTAGTGATTAATCACCTAATTATATTAAAAAACACTAATTATAGAATGTGGGTAATGTGAATCTTAGGTATTCAAGACACATATGTTTGCCCCGAACTTGCTCTTGTAAATATTTCAACAACCCAACAAACCCAACAAGAAATGAAACAATAAAAATGGTGGAAAAAGAAGAGGATGGAGGTGTTATGATTTAGATAGATGCTTGGAACCTATGGACCTTCTACAAAACAATGAAGACAACCCAAGACAACTTTCACCAAAGCAAAAATCTAATGGCTCCACAAAACTAGCAATACAAGAACTAGAATTGCATACCTTAACATTCAACATAAGCCCGGCAATAGATTGGAATGCAACCACAAGGGATTTTGATAAATCTTCAAATGAAGATGGGTGCTCACAAATGGAGTCTTTGTTCTTCAACAATGTTCAAAGTCTAATGACAAAAACCCTAGACATGGGTATTTATAGTAGAGGTTAAAAGTGCAAAATAAAAGAGGAAAAATGAGCAAAAATCGCAAGTAGCACAAAACGCCTGGGTCGGGCTTTTTCCTCTCCAGGCCGGGCAAACTCTCTGTGGTCGGGCGTTTTGCTCGTTCGACTGCGCGGCTTTTGTAAAACGACCATAACTTTCTTATCCGAGCTCCGATTGAGGTGTGCAAGGTACTCACGCGAAGCTCTTTCGATGGAGAAGACAATGGTGGTCTTTGAAAAGCATTTGGACATCATATGGATAGGCGAATCTTTGCTCGAATCTGACCCCAGTTGCGGCTTGACTCTTTGTCACCTCTTCTCTTCACTTTCCTTGGTTTAGCGCTACCCGGATTCGTATCAGTGGGCCTTTGATGGGCCCGGGCCCGGGCTGGTCCTGGATCGGTCCAGGCCTGGCCTGGGCTTCGGGTGGTCCTGGTCCTGGGCTTACAAAAATGGCCCAATCGGAGCCCATCTCAATTGATGAGCCCAGCCCAGGCCTGCTTCATTTCATTGGTGGGCCGGGCCAGCCCAGCCCAGTTGACAACTCTACGGAGAATGCAAGAGATAGAAGAAAGTAGTGAGAGATAAATAATAAAATAAAGAGTGATGAAATTAGATATGCTGCATTGGATGTTATCATTAAAATTAGATATGGTGTGTTTGCTTTGTCTGATAGTCACAATTAGCTGTTGGTATCATGGCTTAAATGGCATTTGGTTTGGCAGTTTTCTTTTTTGTATGGCCCGTGCAATGGGCCCCGGCCCAAGCTTTGGAGGCTGCAATGGCTAGTTAACTTATCGGTAAAATTTGGTCCGATACATATCTGTATTCCCCATAAATAACATGTAATTACACTTTTGTCCCTGAATTGTCTTCCTAAATTTTTGTTTCTTTCTTATGCAGAAAGAGATTCAACCAAACTTTTTACAATTTGCGTCGACCCCTTTCTCCTTCAATCCCAATCCGACCACATATTCGTCGCCGATCCGTCGGCGAACACAGCGGCCCTGGCCCATCCGCCACCAGAACCACCGACCGCCGCTCAAGTCGGCATATTCGGAGACCCAGCGTACCTGCAAGTAGGTGTGTTGAAGACGAAGGGCATGACAGCGGCGCTCGCGGGTAATTTGGGTGTGTTGTTCATGGTTTTGCGGCGTCGGATGAGGCGGAGAGATAGTGGAGGAAGATGGGGGAGGATGTGGCCCATTTTCTTAACAATTTTTTTCTTATCAATTTTGCCGTAGGATTTCTGGAAGTCAAAGCCCTTAGGATTTGGATAAATTTCTCATTCTAAACAAAACAGATGTTGTGTTGCTGTGGTGTGAGATGGGTGCACAAAAGAAAGTGCGCGGCGGCTATGCATGAAATTTTTTGGAGATGTGATGACTTACCCAATTATAATTCTTGAGGGACAAAGTTGGAAATAAGAAAATGAATGAGGATATTGAGGAATTTGTGGGCAGTAGCTGATGTTCTTTTACTGACAAACCAAACGATTAAGTTAAAATCGCTAACCGCAGAAAAGGAACTTTCTATGAGACTCCAAACATTTTCTAATGAAACGATAACCGATAAACCAAATGAGCAAGTTTTTTTTCCAAAGTGTGTACAAAAAGTGTGCGTGAACAAATTTAATAATGTAAGTAAATCAAAAAATAAATTTGAGAATAAATTAGAAAATAATACTAAAAATCATGTATGTAAAATAAAAATGGAAGTAAAATGGATATAAATTAAAAGTGGAAGTAAATTCAAGTAGTACTAAAATAGTAAAAATAAGAGAAAAATAAATATAAGAAAAAATTGGATATAAATAAAAAAGCGTGTGTAAGTAAATATAAATTGAGAGTAATTTCCATAATAAGAGTAAAAACTAGTAGTATGTATTTGAACAGAAAAAATAAAAGTGAAAATCGTGTATTATTGATCCTTTTAAAATAAAATTAAATAAAAAGACTAATAATCATAAAAGTCGTCACATCACATGCATTGCGGCCGTCGGTACTAGTCGGCTAGTCCGTGTACCGAAGACTTCTAAATAGAATTGTTTTTTTCTTAAAAAATTAAATAATACTTTTCTTGTTCGTGTAAAAAATGAAGACTTCTAATTTTTTTAATCTTGTGACTACTTTCTCAATTGTATATTTGTATCTTATTCTCCCAAAAAGAATTTAGACTAAAACTGGGCGCTGAGTTACATACTTACATACACTAAGAAGACCATATAGGCCTATACCAAACAAATCCCTTAATTCTTTAGCATTGTTCTTGGGCATATAATGGGCCTCGATTCATAATAGTAATAAGCAATTTCCCAACCACCTCATCTCCAACGTCATTAAAATTGTTTTTAAAGCATCGATTGGTTGGGGATGTAAAATTAGGGGATGCAATCCATTCCTTGTAAGTGTTTTCAATTATAAATCATGAAAGAGTATCTCATTCTTGAGGAAAAAACTTTGCTATAAATAAACAAGGGGTACTAATTTATATTAAAACAAAGAATTAATATTACATAACTGAAAAAACAATAATTACATAATTAATAACAACATAATTACATTGAGTTTGCTGGTGTTATTCGACCACTTGACGACAATTGCGCATTGGCTTTAGTGATTTCATATCTTAATTGCTCGAAAGTTTTCACTCAACATATGCAAAAGTAGAAAAAATTAAAATAGATATTATGGGATAAAATGAAAGAAGTAGAATTTGAGAATGTGTTTGAATTAGGTGAGGAATAAGTGTATTATAGATGTAAAACGTCAAAACTAAACATTTAATTAAATTAGATTGTTTATCACAAGTGAATATGTGTGTGACAAATTATTTATCACTAAGCTAAGTACGTTTACTTGCGCAAAACCAAATATTTGATTAAGTTGAATTGTTTTATCAACCATGTGTTATTACTTAAACCGAACGTCCCCGTAATTTACAACATATTCGTAATTTTTAATTTACTTATAAATAAAATAATATTGCAATCTTGATCCGTCGGAACAATCAACATAATAATCATTGATTTTTACTAACCCTTCAATAACACTGATTGCCATTGTGATTAAGAATTTTAATCAAACCCTAAATTATTAGTGGTCCGTGCGTTTAAAAGTTAATGTCCACCTATTCCTAAATTATTATTAGTCCGTGCTCCAAAAGGACCAAAACCATCTTAATAATACACTAAAATCTAAAATAGAGTAGACAATTAGATTCAATAGTATTTAAAAAAATTATCTTGTTTTATTTTTAAGTAATATTATATATATATATATATATATATATATATCTAATTTTAGATTTAAACTAAAACAAATTCAAATCACTTTTTTGAAATTTGTGAGTAAGAAATGTACGGTTTCATTCGTCCTAAAAAAAGATTAAAAAAAAGACAAAGTTGTGAATGACATAATTTTTAGATATGCGTAAAAGTAAGAGAGAGAGAAGAAAAAAGTAGTGGAAGTTGAGTGTACATGTATGGTAGACATGTTAAATTAACACAAGATAATTAATTAAGATGTGCTTTAAGATATTGATATATTAGCTCTCACTCTTTTAGGCCGTTAAATAATAGTACTCCATACCTTTTGAACTAATTCACTTCAGGCCTCAACGGGCTAAGATGGGCTTTGATGGCCTAACATGACTTTATATTATCTACCAAACAACCAGATAATTCATACTCCCTCCGTCCACGAATAAGAGTCCCGTTTTTTTTCATTTTTGTCCGTCCACGAATAAGAGTCCCGATTCATAATTACCATAAATGGTAAAGAGACCCCATATTCCACTAACTCATTTCACTCACATATCATTTAAAACTAATATATACAAGTGTAACCCCTATTCCATTAACTTTTTTCCACCGACTTTTCTTAACATTTCTTAAAACCGGCGCCATTTAGAAATGAGACTCTTAATCGTGGACAGAGGGAGTATAACTCATATATCTTGATCTTATCTTAGTAGATTGTGAAGTCCACATTATTAGTAGTGTGTAATTGGTTAGAAAATAAAAACTTTTCATATTAAGATTTGGTCTAATTTTGAAGTATGATCCAAAATGATAAAATTTATTTATTTTTTAAGGACGAATGAATTATAATATAGACAATATTATTTTAAATTTAAGTTTAATATAAATAATTAAAATAAAATTACTACGTGATGGGACATTTACAAACCTAAAAAAAGTCAATTACCTATTCCCAAATTAATATTTATCCAGGCTCAAATAGTCAATGTTTACATTCCAATATTAGACCCCCCAAATTAATATCGTGCCTTAAAGAGTCAATGTTTATAATTTCCCAACTCAGTATCTTATTCCAATCCTTCCGTGTGCATTATTAGTATATTTAAATGCAGTGCATTCATATGACATTAGGGATCCCACTCAAAATATTCAGTTATCCTTCGTACTGTGTTTTTCAAAAAATTGAATCGCATTAATTTCTAAGTTTTAGGATTCTTACACTGTAAATCTTTAATAAAAAAAATAGGCAGACAACTCTAACCATATCCATATATATAGTCACGAATGATATTTTATCGGACCGAGGCCCTATAAGTGCATTTTTGTCCTTCCATTATATTATTGACACGTGATTTCTGACACATTTCTTCTGTCAACAACTTCTTATGTGATTTTCTAATAAGTTCAGTACTTCATACATGATTAAAATTTTATCAATATTATGCTTTCTAATATAAAGTTTATCATTATCTGTATTAATTAATATAAAAATAATAAAATGAGATCATTTCTTCTTTATAAAACATATACTCCTATTTTTTACTAGTATTTTTCTTGTGTTTCTATTCACCTAATTTTTCTTTATTTTTACCTTGATTTACGAATCAATTTTATTTATTATGGGAATATTCTAAATTTTGCGATATTAATTTATAAATTTATAGTCTCGTAATTTTTCAATACTATTATTAATAAAAGAAGTTCTTCAAGGACTAAATAACTTATATCACATGCTTGAATATTTTTAAAATAATACTCATGTTTCAGTTTTATCATGAATAGCAAGAAACTATGCAAATTTATATCTAAAGATTGAATGTATATAATGTGGAAAATTTTAGATTGAGCTAAATTAAAAATATTCAATAACATATCAATCATAAAAATCGTCTTAAAGTTAGGCTTAGAGTAACAAATTAGTTCGATTATATATAATGTAGTTATATTTTTAATGTCAGTGTTTTTCAAGAAAATAATTATTGTATAATTTAGTTAAATGCGTAAAAGATATTTTTTTAGCTTTAGTTGCTTTAATTTTTTATGTTCTTTCAATCTAATCTATATATGTTGTAAATTAGCATATATATATATACAAAATTATAAATTATCAAAAATAAAAGTAATTACTCCATCCGTTCGCTAACAATCATCTCATAATGGCATTTTTGTTCGTCCACCATTAAATGTCATATTTGTCTTTTTTATTATTTTTGATAATTACCCACACATTCCAGTAATTTTATCTCACTCAAATTTGATTTTAAACTAATTTATAAAAGTGTGACCCACCTTTTACTAGTCTTTTCAACTCACTTTTCTACTCTCTCCGTCTAATTCAAGACGTCCATATTTTTTAACGGTACAAGATTTTAGGTGAAGGTGTTGTGTATAATAAATTAAGTATAGTGAAAAATGTGATTTAATATTTTAATGAGGAGAGAGGAGAGATGGATATTTTTCAAATATGGAAAGTGAACATATTGACTATCACAAACTAAAAAGGAAAGATGGACATCTTGAGTGATAGGGGAAGTATTAAAACTCGTCCCCGGTCAAACAACACCTTCTATTCGTAGACGGAGGGAGTAAAATACTATAAGATTTGTGACCCATATATATAATACTCCCTCCGTCCCACTTTAGGAGCCCCGATTGAGTTCGGCACGAGTATTAAGAAATGTAAGGAAAAATTGATGAAAAAAAATAGTGGAATACGAATCCTACTTTTTTATATTAATTTTATAATAAAATGTGAGTGAAAAAATGTTAGTGGAATGTGAGGCCTAATACCATTTATGGAATATTCCAACCAGGACTCCTAAAGTGAGACACTCGGAACTCCTAAAGTGGCACGGAAGGAGTACTCATTTTGTCCCATGGTACTTGACACACTTTCTTTCCACAGTTATTTTATAAAAATAATTAATAAATATTTAAAATAAAGAAAAAATAAAGCAAATTAGAAAATAATAAATAGAAATCAAGTAGTAGTAATATTGTAGAACAGATTGGAATAGAAAGAGATGAGCTGGATATGAGATAGAGTCGTGGGTAGATTAGTAGAAAATGGGGAAAAAATTTGTGAGGCGACTAAGGTACGACTTAATTAAGGAACACCTATAGAAAAAATTGGTGACCCGTGACCGGTCCAATTGAAGTTTAGAATCGACTAGATATTGGTAAAGACATTTTTTTTTCACTTTAGAAAAACTAAATTTTGAATTTGTAAAATTTCACAAAAGTTTATGATATTCGAAATAAAGTACTACGCCTTTATAAGTTGTTTTCTACAAAATGAAAGGGATTCTTTTTTCTTGCTTTTCTTTTTTATCTGGAACAATGCTTTTCTTTTTTCTGAAAAAGATATTTCTAGTATTTTATTATATATGCCTGTATATCGACTGTAATTACAGTATATTTTAAATTATGTTTTTTATGTAAATCGAAGGTAGAAGTATTACTATATAATAGGATGTTTAAGTATTCGTGATTAAAATATGCTCACATGTATAATAAAATATACTTAAGTACTCATGATTAAAATAGACTCAAGATTATTCAGAGATATTATTGAATCGAAATTACTCGAGATTAATTTATCTCAAGGAGAATGTCAAATCTGAAAAAATTCTTACATAATATTATTCGAATATTAAATACGATATCATCTTAACATATCCAAACAATATTCATAAAATTCAATTATACGATACATCCAAATACTATTCATGAAAGTCAATTATAGATCTTATTTCCGAAATAGTAAAACTCGTATATATTACTACTTGAAGATAATTTAATCTTACCTCTGTCCCACTCTAAGTGGAACATTTCCTTTTCGGTATGAAATTTTATATAGTGTTATTTTGTGTGTTCGGTGGAGAGAAAATAAAGTAAGAAGTATAATATAATTAAGTATATTTAAAATTATATTTTTTATGTACATATCACAGGTAGAAGTATAATATAATAGGATGTTTAAGTATTCGTGATTAAAATCGACTCACATGTACTCCCTTCGTCCAATAAATATGAAACGTTTGCTTTTCGGCACAAGATTTTATGTAGTGTTGTTTTGTGAATTAAAGAAGAGAGAATAAAGTAAGAGAGGGGGAAAAAGTAGAGATAAAGTTATTTCTATTTTAAGAAACGTTTCATTTTTAATGGGGCAACGCGAAAAGAAAAACGTTTCATTTCTGGTGGGACAGAGGAAGTATAATAAAATACGTTTAATTATTCGTGATTAAAATAGACTCAATATTATTCAAAGATACTATTGAATCGAAATTACTTGAGATTAATTTTATCATAAGGAGAATGTCAAATCTCAAAAAAGTCTTACATGAAATTATTCCATTATTAAATACGATGTCATCTTAACATATCCAAACAATATTCATAAAATTCAATTATACGATACATCCAAATACCATTCATGAAAGTCAATTATAGATCTTATTCCCGAAACAGTAAAACTCATCTAGTAACATGCTACTCCATATTACAACTTGAAGATAATTTAATCTTACCTCCGTCCCATTCTAAGTGGAGTATTTTCTTTTCAGCACGAAATTTTATATAGTGTTATTTTACGTGTTTAGTGAAGAGAATAAAGTAACAAAGAGTGAAAAAGTAGAGAGAAATGTTGTCATTTTTAAAAATGTGTCTCTTAGAGTGAAACATTCCAAAAATAAAAATGTGTCATTTACAATGCAACGGATGAAGTAAGTAATTATTAATATCGCAGAAAAAAATTTTGGACTCAGTATCATAGATAACCACATATATCAAGTAGACACATAGTTGAGAGTTGGATTATTTAAAATTTTTATCTGTGAGTGACTGAGTGGTAAAGTAGGTGTTACGATGAAAATTATGACTGAGTAATAGAGAAGATAAATTGGTTGAAAGGGACAGCAATTAATTAGTGCAGCATTGTATACAAAGTCTTAAACAGTGAGGCAAATGTAGTAGTCTTGACGGTCAGCATTGAAAGCGCCATTTAGAGTCAATGACAAATTTTTGAAACTTGTTTTGACATTTTCCTCTCCTTCCAAATTTTTAATTATTCATTTTATTATTTCCCCACTACCTTCCTCTGAAATTCCATTTACCGCAAATAATACTCTGGCTCCAGTTGTATTTTCTGTGATTTTATCAATTTATTGCAATGTTTAAACATCTTATCAATAACTCTAAGAAAGTTCAATTTTCGATATTATAACATCAACGTATTATTCGAAAATATACATGTAACAAAGTGCACCACGTCAAAATTAACAATATCCGACCATCCTAAACGTTGATAACTTATTTACCTTATTCAACTTATCCTTGTTTTGCTCGTGAAACAACATTTCCCCTTCAATTACTTATGAAAAATATTGTTTGTGAATTGTGCCCATATGTTTTTGTGCCCATCATTTAGTAGTTCTAACTGAATTTAGGATAGATTGCTGGAAACAATCATGAATCAAAGTCAAATTGTAGTTAAAACCGCAAGTGTATAAACTAAAAATCATTTGGAAAACAACAAAATTTTGATTTATTCACAATTATTCCAAAACGATTTTATTTGCCTACATCCACCAAACATCTTGGCCGTGAAATGATTGAAAATCAATCCAAAATTTATATTTTTCCTAAACTGATTTTACCGAATTTAAGCATGAATTTTTTATCCTGTTTTGAGAAATAGAAAAATACAAATCTTAAAGTTGACGCTGTAAGTACGGTTAGGGTGTGTTTGAAATGAGCTCAAAAAAGGATTCTTACCAACCAGAAAAAGTTACACTCCAGTGATGCAATAACACACAACCTAATCCCAAATTAAATCCTCCTCTCTCACTCTCTCTGTTAAATATCTTCTCCTCCATAACAGAGTAACAGCAACCCCTCTCTCTCTCCGTAAGCTAGGAAAAAATACAAATACAAAGCCACTAAAATGGAGAACTCTTCCCTAATTCAAGAATCCCAAATCCCCAGCCCCACCGCCAATCCCCTCCGCCACCGCCCCTCCTCCATCCCCATCACAAGATCCGACCCGAACAACCCCTACCCGACCACCTTCGTCCAGGCCGACACCTCCTCCTTCAAGCAGGTCGTCCAAATGCTCACGGGCTCCACCGAATCAAATCCAACCCGCAGCCCGATTCCGCCCATGAAGACCGGCCCGCGAAAGGACAAGCTGTACGAGCGCAGGAACAGCCTCAAGAACTTCAAGATCAGCCCGCTCGCCCCGGGCTTCCTAGCGGGCTACTCGGGCTCGCCCCGACCCGCCACGCCCGAGTCCCTCTCCCCGAGCATCCTCGATTTTCCGTCGCTCACGCTCAGCCCCGTCACGCCCCTCATACCCGACCCGTTCAATCGCGGGGCGAGCAACTTGAACACCTCGGCCGAGGACAAGGCAATTAAAGAAAAAGGGTTTTATTTCCACCCATCGCCGGTTAATACTCCCCGGGATTCGGAGCCCCGCCTTTTGCCATTGTTTCCGGTCACTTCACCCAGAGTTGCCGATTCTTGAGTGAGTTCTTGTTTTTTTTTTCAATCAATTTTCATTAAATTGGTAGCTGTGTTTCGATATGTCATGTACCATTCATTCTCATGTTGTATAATCAATCACAAAGATTTGATTTTGGGATGAATCCATGGAAAAAATTTGGAGGAAGAGTAAATTTAAATTAAACTCATCTCATGTATGATGTGTAATTAATTAATGGATTTATCTTTCTTTCTTAATTAATTGCTTGCCCGCCTTTTTCAAACTTCTTTTATTCTCTCGAGATATTAATTAGGCTTATTTTTCTACGCATGTTCAAGAAAGTCGTCGAGGCGACTGACATTGTTGCTGATACGAAACTTTATTAGGGAATTAAAAAATAAAATAAAAATAAAAATTGGGCACATGATTAGAGGAAAAAGAAAGGGTATTTGTTGAGTGGGGTTTAACCAAAATGGATTAGCTGTCAGCGAAAGAGTGAAAGGAGGGGGAAAGGAATCTTGACTCATTTGTTGCATCTCCTATGTGGGGTGGGACGAAGATGCCGATTTTGACATCGAGGTTTTACTATGTGCTTATCATCAAAATGTTACTACTCCTTTGTCCTCTATAATTAATGAGACAATGATGCCAAGCTTCTTGACTTCTACTCATTTTTGGCCTACATTTTAAATTTCACGGGTAAAGTAGGAAATAAATTCGACAAATTATAGTAAGTTGACGATGATATCAACATGAAACGGTCTTTTTATTTGTTGTGGCATTCAATTTGAATTGAATTCTTTGAAGGTTTCTTGGCCGTTGATGGAGAAATGCATGACTTTGGCTAAGGCTTTTACATGTTGGAATTAATGGTGGTTTTTTTAGTAAAACATGCAAATTAAAGGGGTGAGGGATGGTCCCAAAAATGTAGTTGATCGTTGAAATTGGGTAGGATACTTTAAATTCAACTTTTGAAAAAAAAATGGAGTGGGGGAGAAGATGATGATGTTTCTTTATTTTTGTGTGTCCGAAACGCACTCAAGGATCTTTTTTGACTATAGAGGTGATTGAATAGTGGGAGGGAGAAAAGTGTGACTTGTTGTGATGATTCAAGCCAAGAAATAGATCATCAAATAATTAAAAGGGACAGCCAGTTTGAATGTAGGAAAAGCAAGAAAACAAGGCGGTCTTTCTGTGTTTTAGCTTTCCTTGGTTTGTTGTGCTTGTGGGTCCACTTTTCTTTCTTGCTTCTTCAACGATATTACTAATCCAATGTGGGTGGAGTTTGGGATGTCACTAATTCTCCAAACGATAGTAATCCAAATAGTAGTAGTAGTGCTATTGATGGAGTTTCGGTTTTCATTTTGAATAAGACTATGACTGAAAATTTCTAACTCGATAGTATTTTAATTCGATTAGCCTGCAATTTAAATAGGGCTGATCTGAATCCCAAATCGACTGGTTCGTTGGATTAGCCCTATTGTCTCTTCGTTCACCTTGTTTAGAAATTAATTTGATAAACTACACAAAAATAAGATATAATTAACTTTAGTCTATATGTATAATATATACACATTATTTTTTTTAATATAATACAATAACAAATAAACAAGTTGGAAAATTTAAGTTCAATATAAGAATTATTCTTAATTCCAAATTATATTTTGAAATTTATCGAAATATGTTTATATTTTTCATTTTAGTTTTACAAATTTTAAGTTATAATCACCTATTTTTTTAAAATAACTGTTTATAAACGATATGAGTTTTAACGCACGATTGGTTAAGTAAAAAAGAGAGAGATTGAAAAAACAAAGTGATTGAAATATTGTTAGTGGAAAAATAATGTCTTACCTGAAAAAAAAATATTCTTAAATAGAAAATGCATAATTTTAATGGACACACCACCATAAAAATAGTTGTTGATTTTAAAGAAAGGAAGGATTATTTTTTAACATGCCAATATTCATTATAATTCTTATATATTAAATCATATGATTACTGAATATATATAACATTATTTTGATCTAATGTCGTATTTTTTAATTTTTATAATACTAATACTTAAATGTGTTTAAGTTTATGTTTGTTATATGATTAGTATATTTATTTTTTGTTATATATTAAGTACTATGTAAAATTCTTAGTGTGATTAGCATATTGAACTAGTCTCAAATTGGTAGGTTGAAAGTTAGGATTGTAAATATAATAAAATTTCAACCTAATTGGTGTATACCTAATTAATTTACCATGAGTAGGACTGGTCCATAATCTGATAAGTTGTCTTCATTGATATGCCTATATAGAATAAAGTTTTATTAATATGACAGGATAAAACACAATAAATTCTTCCTTACTAAACTGCTATGGAATCTTAATTTGAATCACTCATTGAAGTTAAAACGAAATATCAATAGCGCTATTACTAAATATCAAAAGAAAAATATTCGTGTGCCATTGTTCGCGGATAACATTTGAGAAGCAAACTACTAAAATGCAAGTAAAATAGTAGTATGTAATTATCTGAATTAGAAGTTCTTATGATGAGTTGTAGAGAAAATGCCTAAGATTATTGATTGGCAACGAGGTAGGTCATTACTTTTACGGCATCCACTACCCTGTCTCAAGACCACAACTCCATAACCCTGCAGGCCACAAACATTAAATTGCACTATTCACAACTATCAACTATTTTAGTCGTAAAATTGAAAACGTTGAGCAATTATAATACGAAAAAATAGTTGTACGAAGATATATGAAGTATCAAATTTTGAAAAATCCATATTGTAATGTGGAGCGTTTTTTCCACCCAATTAAAAAGATATTATGTGAATATAGGTCGAACATGACCCCAAAACTCATCTCAGTATTTCTTATAACCTCGGTTCACACATATAGGTCGTGAGCACGGAGACTGAGGGGTCGGCGACTGATAGAAGACATTTTCCGGTGATTCTTGGAGGTCGACGGTGGGGTTATAAGGATTTAAAATCTTTAATGATAACTGGGATAAGCTTTGTAGTAGTATGTACAAAGATTATTACTAGAATAGGTTATGGTGAAGAAAAAGTTGAATCATGCATTGAGAATATTAGTTATGGACAAAAAAGTTACAACCGAAAAAGAAGAAATCTTTAACTTTGCAACAAAGATTATATAGATTCTCATTCAGAAATACTAAGTACTAAGTTTTTAGGAATGCAACTTATATTATTTTTATATAATTATGTTTATCATTTTTAATATATTTTTTCAATAAATTTTGAGATATAATTTCTCAATGCACTCTCGATCAAAAATCATTTTTGGTATATAATCATATACCAAATGCAAGTGTACATGATTGAATAAGAGAAATCCAAACTGAAGAGGAGAAATTAAAATTGACTTTGCATTAATAGTCTGACATTATTATTTAAATTTCTAAAATAAAAAAAATTGACAGCTGTGGGATTTGAACCCACGCCCTTTCGGACCAGAGCCTAAATCTGGCGCCTTAGACCACTCGGCCAAACTGTCGTTGTTAATAGCAATGCATAATTTTTCATATAAAAAGGTTTTATTTTAACGCTGGATTCTGTCAAATACTAGGTGTTAAAATTGATGCGAACACTCAATCCTTTGAGGCTGAGGATTGTAATAAATAAATAAATAAAATAGAATAGGTAATTTGGAATAAATCGCGCGGTACACACGAGGTAGCATTTGTTAAATATAATTGTCGTTCGTTTGAGGACGTCCACGCTCCTTACAACTCTTTTCATAACAAACATAATATACAACGTTCGATAATACAACATCACATTGTAGAAATATGATCAATGGGGTCAGCTGAGCTTGATATTATTTCAAACAAGACAGTTGGGGTCGAGGTACTAGAATTGATCCAATCAATCTAAGCGGCCTAGCCGCCCTTTCCCTCTAGTCGAATGGTTCAATGCGAGGGTCATGCTCACTAGCCATTATCATCCCGGTGCAAAGACAGGTGGGGCACATTACCTATAATCAAACCAAAAACTAATCAGTAGAAAAAAACTCAGCAAACTCACATCACTACATCAGTTCAATCTATCCAAGAATTCTATTCCTTTCACAAAGGAATACAACAATACAAAAGTGAATAAAAACCCAAACCACGCAAACTCACATCAACCAATTTTTAATTATCCTAACTTCCACATGTGTTTCAATGTTAAAAAGGCTACATCACATTGAAACCATCAAGTTTCATCCTGAGATTTGTTTGCATTGTGGTAACATTAGATATGGCATAGAAGGTCATTTCTATAGCATCAAAAGCTAAATCATTAAATATAAGTGAATTAGTACTAGCAGTGGATAAGGAAATAGTGTAAATCTTTTCCAAAGAAAGCGAAAGAGTCGCATGATATCCATCTAAAAAGATTTCTTTTGCTTGATTTTATTCTTTGTTCTTTTTTCCAAACTGTATAGATCATAAACCAGCCGGAGAGGTGATGCATATGATAGAATCACATAATTAAATACCTTTCCAGAACCAGAGCAATTTTGACACCTTCTAGTAGTTGGTGCATTCAACGGACGATCAGTAGCGCTTGTCACAATGGGTTCAATGGACACACACAAACCGCTTGCTGAACAGCGGGCACATGACAAGTAACCTATCCAAAAATATAAGAAAGGATGAAACATTATCTATGAAATCAGTCAAGAAAAGGCTTGGACCACAAAACTTCAAGTATGCAAAAGATTACGAAGTAATGGTGTAGTTTGAGTCTACAGATTTCTCAAACTAGAAAATATTCGTTAGATCTGTAATATAAGTAGTTATCTTCAAATTAGGCCAACCGGAGAGAAAAGATCGAAGGCCTAACTATCATAAAGATAAACTGTTTCAACATTTCTTTACTAGTTTCAAATGCAACAAGAGAAACTCTTAAGATACCAAGTATTAGTGCACAAAGTTGACGACTTTGCTATGTTGGAATGCGTAGCATTAAGTATGGCACTAACAAGAAAGTCGTGATTTAAGCGTTCCTAGTTTTGGGATTGATAATTTAATGTAAATAATTACCAGTTCCATGACAATATTTGCATCTTTTCTTCTCTTGCTGCTCGACATTGTTAATCTCTAGCAGCATCAACGCTGAAATAACCCCCACCGCCCCACCTGAGAACGAGGCTACAATAGGATCTACCTGACTGGAACAATCAGAGCAATTGCTAAATTATTCCATGCAAAATCAGGTTTAGCTCAAGAGTGACAATATTGTGATAACAAGAACAGTTTTGGTTTAAAACTTAAGCATTCGTGTACCTTAGTTGCATAGGCAAATGCATTTTGCTTATAAAGTCTTCGTACGAAGTTCCTCCTATACCCAATTTTAGCTCAAGCTACAATGTAAAAAGATTTGATATTTTCAGTTCATCCCTTTGAACTATACACAGAATCCCCATAATTTCTTGCATCGATCATAAGTAACAAAACAGGCAGAAACATTTACGGAATGCTGCTAATAGAAACTTACAGTTGGTGCAATGAGACCCCCAAACACAATAATTCCAGATATGAACGAAAAGCTTGTCAAATACAGCTGCTTCAGTGTCTTTGGGGTCTATTTCAAGAGAATGGATAACCGTGTTAGGTACTACTGCACAAGATATTCAAAAATACGACGCAACACAACTGAATTGGTAAGATGTTTTCCTTTCGACCAATAGGTTGGGGATTCAAGTCACCTCAAGAAAAGTACTATAGGATATTCAGAAAATATGGTAACATCATGAAAAAGAACGTAGAACAAAATAACAATTGAACCGGGAAAAATATGAGTATGTTATAAATGTCTTGTGCCTCCGCGAAAGGAAGTCCCACAAGAAACAAGTAATTAAAGAATGAAGATGAGCTGAAGTTCATGAGGAGAGTTACCAGATGAGGAAGAAATGGAATTGATGATGGCATATCCGGCATCTCATGTTCATCATCAGGCTCCCATTTCATGCTTTTAATGCGTTGTTGAACTCTCAGCCTCCTCAACTTGAGTGAAAGAAACAGATAAATATTACTAGTACTATTGAAAAGAAATAGATTGATTAGGGGGAGCTTACTTACTTCTTCCATAAGAAGAAAAATTTTATTGCGTCGGCTTTTAATGCTGTCTTGGATCTCCTGCAGCTGCATCTGAACAAAATCCTGAACAGTCTCTGGCCCTTCTATAATGCAGAAACTGCTGCAGCTAAAAAAAATTAATCTTAGCCATACAACATCAGCCAATTACAAGAATTATCCACTAATGCATAAACTATTAATATTCTCAAAGCAATTCAGAAATGAAATTCCGCAGAAACAATTCTCAACCCAATTGATAGTATATAAAATTAAAAGAAGAATTAACCTCGCGGCGCTGTCTCCAGGAGCGGTGGAGGCATCATTTGGAGAAGATGAAGATGCAATGAGCTTGGTTCTAGAGCAGGAGAAGAAGAGGCGTTTTGGATATGCGGAGAAGATGAGGGGTTTGCCGGAAAAGTTAAGCTTGTAGTTGTAAGAATGGGGCAGGGGAGAATAGAAAGACGCCATAATGCTTTAGCAGCTCATCCAATTCTTAGATAGAGAAAGAGAGGTCGGCGTGGACAGGGGATGGGCGAGTTTGATGAATTTGTCTGAAACCACTGAAGACATTCATGGAATTCTTTAAGGTATCTTTTAACTGGAAAAACTACTCGTCATCCTACCTTCCTAAATATTTAAATCTCCATATTTTAAATATTAATGATATTTAAATGTCCATACTTTACACATTAACAATTATTTAGTTCCAAGTTTTGGACTCCAAATTAACAAATCAGTTCAAACGTTTGTTGTCCTAAACTCATAATAGACATTTTAACAGGAAGTGCAAATTAACAAATTAATAGTATTAAATCACCTGTAAGGTATAGAATTAATAGTACTATATCTCTTTCTATCCTCATGAGATTTGAGTATGTCAACAGTTTCATTTTATCTAGTTAAGGCAAGACAAAAAAATTTACTCATTTTATACAACACACTTACAAATTGGAGAGAAATATGCATGCATCAGTCACAAATTACTACTACAATATACTAATTGAGAGTGAAAAGAGAAAACGAGATATGCTACAAGAGGAAGAGTCTAAACAAAGCATGGTATGTTCTTTCCGGTGATAGAAATGCTGTTCACGTAGCTGGGAGACAGCACCATATTGTTAGACACGAGCATTCCCTCCTACTAGAGATAGTCTGCTTATGTTGTTGAATTATGTTTCCTCCAGCAACAACAGTTGACATTTGACAGCCATTTTCTTGTTAATAATAGCAGGAAAGTCTTGAATAGCAGACTTTGTGATGAACTGTTGAATTTGAAACAAAGAGTTGCATATTAATTCTTATCCCCAAAGCCACGAGCAATAGCGCTTGCAGCCAAGTCTGAAAATTGCTTCCTCGAGTCTGCTCTTTTCTTTCTTCTTGCTGTGCCAGGGGGAGGCTGAAAGTTACGAGAAAAAGGGCCACACATCACAAGAAATTAGAGAAACTTCGGAAATCAAAATTGATATGGCAAAAATGGTCACAAAGACACAAATAAAGCAAACAAACATGATCACCTTCTGTTCTGCCCTCATGGCCTGCTCAAGGTTGCTCATTGAAGGAAGCGACCCACCTTCCATAATATTCATCAAGTTCTTCATTCGTACACGCATTTGGAAAATTTGAGCAACAAGTTCACTCACCTAAAAAAGAATGCAGACAGTCACAAAAAAGATATGTATGGGAGAGAGTAATATCATTTCGAGCTACCAACTTATCCCTCCATATACACCTGCTGCTCTGTTTTTCCAGATTCTTGAGCGACTCGTTTCCTCCTTTCAGGCGATTCCGCCAATAGTTCTGGTTTTTCCCTCTCCTCTGCATTGAGATGACTAAAATCAGATACAGCCCTCCACCATCAGAGGCAGCATGCACCAGGAACTCAACAATTCAATCAACACCATTTATTTTAACAATGAAATCTAGCTTGATTAATGGGAGCATAAGAGAATTTAGAAAGATGCTTAAGTTTCAATAATCTGGCCACTTAATATTCTTAGAAGACACATAAATCAGCCAAGATGCTCTACACTTCCTTGTGATTGTGTAAAAGGAGGATGTTGGAAGAAAGAATGTAAACAATATTAAGTCTTGGTAAAAGGAAGAGAGGTAAATTACCTGGGGTCATTGCTTCTATCATGGACTCCATTAATTGCAAATTCTTTTCTGCATCTCGAATTTGTGCGGGAGTAACCTATTTGAATACCATTAATTTGGAGATTGTTTATGATCCTAAAATGCCTTATAGAAACTTATATTATCTCTAAACATATCTTTGCATTTGATGAACATGGATAAATATTTACTGGACTTGTCTCACTTGCTTCCTAGTACCTTTCCCATGCCCGGAATCATTCCAATTACACGAGACATTGAGCCCATCCGTGCAACTGTACGAGTTTGCTTCAGGAGGTCATTGAAATCAAATTTTGCACTCATTATCTTCTTCTGCAAGTCTTCCGCCTCTTCTTGTCGTATCTACCCAATTCATCAGAAGCCGAGTAATGATTTTACGGTATAAATAAGACGTACATATATACAGTTCAGATGATGGAGAATATGGTACTCACAACTTCTTGGGCTTTCTCCACAAAAGATAAAACATCACCCATTCCTAAGATACGTCCGGCCATGCGATCTGGATAGAAAGGTTCAAGGTCGTCCATACGCTCCCCCCTTCCCACGAGCTTAATTGGCTTCCCCGATACCTATATCAGGTCCATGCCCATTGGTAATTAAACTTTCATACCAAAAAAAATCTCCAAGTACTCTTGCACCAATGTATACAAAGTACACAAAATTGAAAATCAAGAACAACATCTCTAGACAACAAGTAGCAGAAATGAGGTTGGTAAATTTGCTTGGATTCAGCAATGGCTGAAAATCTACACATACAAGAACAACTTGCTCATATATGTAATCATAAACAAAAATACTCAAAATCCTCTACTTCTTTAAAACTTCAATTCAAGGGGTTTTAATCCAAGGCATGTCTATTATTAAAACAAGAATTTCCCACCAAAAACACTCTATATCACGACAAAGCAAAATGTTACATCTCTTAGAAAGTTCAGTTAACCTCGGCTTACATATGTCAAATCTTAGAATGAGAATGAAAATGCAATATGGGAAGGAAGCTACAAGAGGTAGAGATCTCTGACCTCTTTTACACTCAAGGCTGCTCCGCCTCTAGAATCCCCATCTAGCTTTGACAAAATTGCACCAGTAATTCCAATTTCAACATTGAATGTTGTGACCAATGCTAAATAACAGAAAAGGAAACTATAAGTAAAATAAATTTTCTTTCTTATAGCAGGAAACGCTGCATTTGATCGCTTAAGTAACTGTCAAACCATGATTCTTAAAAATTATCAGCATGATACGGAGAAAGCACATTCTATGATGGGAGTTCAAGAGGAAAATTCAGATAGATAAGTACATAAAAGGTAGTACTCCTGTTAAAGACTATATATACCAGCAGCTTCTTGTCCTGTCATTGCATCCACAACAAGCAAAACCTCGGTGGGATCTAGTACTTTTTTAACATCTTTCAGTTCATCCATCATAGCTTTATCTATCTGACAAGAAAAAAAGTTTTCTTATTGGTTGAAAGAAGAATACTTGGTCATAAGTTCAAAATATCATGGCTAAAGAGCGGGAGTCTTACCTGAAGTCTTCCAGCAGTATCCATTATAACTACATCTACATTCTTCTTCCTGGCCTCTGCCAATCCTTGCCTTGCTATTTCGGCAGGTTTAACATCTGTTCCAGCTGCATAAACTGGAACCCCGACCTTTTCAAAGCTTACATGTCAGTATTGAATCAAGTCAGGAGAACGACTATAAGGATAAGAGACAACAAATTAATTTACTTAAAGATACAATATTGAATATAGCTAGCCAACATGTTACAGAGTATACGTTTCCAGTGATGTTATGACATATTTTAGCATACTTACACATTCACGCAGGACACTCATTACAAACCAGAAGACTCACTCAGATTCAAGTGGTAGGCTTGCAATAGAGGCTTTGAGGGAAAAACTCTACAAACAGTTCATACTATTCTTTGTGGGGAAAAACTGGTCAAAATAAGATACTAACAAATATCTTCATGAATCATGCATGCCTAACTTCACTTCAGATAAGCTTTTAGTCCCATATCAAGCAATCATATATGTACACATTCAACCAAATATTTAAGGGCAAGAATTGTTGTTTAGCTGGTGAACTATATGGGACCAGCATTTATTTTAAAGTTTTCAGGTGGGATGGATGTGGTTAATCAGAGATAGAGTCGCAACTAATGAGATAATTGAATATTTCAAGTTAACATGAACTCGGACAGGATAAAAACACTGACATCCAATCTTCAATGTTAATTCACTTAATTATTTATGTCATTCATCTAAATGCATTGAGCATATAAATGCCATCTTATCATGTGTAAACTATCATTGATATCTCATTTGACAGTTTTAGTAAGTTATATATTGTCAAACATCAACATACCAGCTAGCTGTGTATTATTAGGCTATCTGATGCTCAACGAATACATGAGATATAATGCAATGATTTGAAAGGCCTTCTCAAGATACACAAATGCATCCACATTATCACCTCAGCTTAATTTGACCTCATTCTCATTTCAAAATGTACTATTTTATGTTAAAGGAGATGATGACCTATATTATTGACACAGAATTTAACACTAACATTGGAATCTTAAACTCGGAAAGAAAGCTACCTGTTCACCCAGAATAACCAGCTGGTCGATAGCAGCAGGTCTATATACATCCCCGGCAATTAGCATGCAACTCTTCCCCTGTTGATCATATCATTATAGCTCAAGCAAGGTCAGTTCAAAGGCAAACATAATTTAGACTGTAAAAATTTGGAGGGAGGAGAAGTCTGCTAGAAGAAATATAAATTCAAGATGATCACCAGCTTTTTCAGATATAAAGCTAGTTTTGCACTGATAGTTGTCTTTCCAACTCCTTGCAACCCAGCCAACAATATGACAGTTGGCTTGGTTTTTGAAAAGACCAGCTCAGAAACTTCTCCTCCCATTAGTTTTACTAGCTCATCACTAACTATCTGCATAGGTTACAGAAATATAATGATCATTTAAGGGTATTGTTCAACATCATGAAATTTTCTCTACAATTTTCTCCAAATAACACATAAATATCAACAAACAACTTCAACCAAAGCAAGGGCCTATATGCATATGAAAGTTCATAAAAAACCTACAATATGTATTTTGACTATAAAAACTATGACTTTCCAATACAAATAATATAATGTAAGTGCACTTGAAAATGAAGAAATAAGAAATGACTAACTCAATATACTATGCAAGACCAACTATGGCAGTAATTAACAAATATACCTTCACTAATTGTTGATCTGGTTTTACTCCTCGGATTAATCCAGTGCCAACAGCTCGATCGCTAACCGCCTGCACAAATCTTCTAACAACAGGAAGGCTGACCTGCCAACAATGAATAAAATGTATGTGGGACACAGATTGGAAATCACAATGTAATTATCAAACAAAAAATAAGTTTACATCTGCTTCCAGAAGAGCTCTTCTAATGTCTCTCATAGGTTCCACAATGTTTTCCTTGGTCAAGACTTCTGTATATCAGAAACGTCAGAAACAAGATTAGTTAAACATGGCAAATCCCTGCATCTAGCTTCCTAGAATTGACAAAGCACAAAATCATCACTTCATAACATTAAAAAAAGTGGAGCTTATTTCTGCTTGAGACCTTATGCACTAGTTATTGCAGTTGCCTAGGTGATTAGATCAACTCTAGTTGTTGTTATACACTTGCTACATGAGACCTAAGGCTTAATACAAGAAACGTGGTTTGTATACTTATGCATCTATACATGATTAGCTGATGAATACTCCAGCTGAATATGTAAAAACAGCATGAACAAATCAGGAAAAATAGAAATAAGCGAGAAACCTTCTCCCTTGAGCTTGTTCCAAGCGGATTCTAGGCCGCTGGTGAGCTGCCCAAACATCTCCGCTCTCACAACGCCTCGCATTTCCCTTCTCTGAACGGCGCTGCTCCTAGAGTTTATAACACCCCACACCTCTCTCTAAATCATCAAATATAAATAAATTAACAGTCAACAAACAATGAGTAGAGTCGAGGAAGCAGCAAAACCCACCGCGAAGGAGTTGCCGGCGGAGAATGAGAGCGATTGCGGCGAACCGTAGCTCCTGGGGAATAGGGAGCTGCGGAGTGGAAATTGCGAAATTTGGAGTGAGGTTGAAGCCGGGAAATGGCGGGAAGCAACGCCGGAGATCACCTCCATGATTGCAGCTTTCAAGAGAGATTCTGTTATCCGCTATTTTATCTCATCTCATCTTTTTTTCTTTTTCCATCTTGAACAACCTTTAATTTTGCATTAAACTAAATTTATATAATCTGTTTATACTACTACTCAATAAATAAACAACCTTTAATTTTGCATTAAACTAAATTTATATAATCTGTTTATACTACTACTCAATAAATAAACAACCTTTAATTTTGCATTAAACTAAATTTATATAATCTGTTTATACTACTACTCAATAAATAAACAACCTTTAATTTTGCATTAAACTAAATTTATATAATCTGTTTATACTACTACTCAATAAATAAACAACCTTTAATTTTGCATTAAACTAAATTTATATAATCTGTTTATACTACTACTCAATAAATAAACAACCTTTAATTTTGCATTAAACTAAATTTATATACCTCTTGTTATTTACAAAGTGCTTGTATATAATCTAAACTTATAGTCCAAAATCGAATGAATTAGAGTCATAGCTAAAAATTAACACATAAAGAGAGCCTGAAAGTAACACCAAAATATTTTAGTTTTAATCTCTCCTGTTATCGTTAAAGGTCTCATATTTCCGTATTTGGACGGTCTTTAATAAATATCCCAATTCACTTTTTCCACTTTTAGTAAAAGGATGCAACATTCCATTAATTTATTCTAATCACAATTATTATAAAATTTTTATATAAAAGTGAGGTCCATGTTTTACTAACTTTCCCCTCCCAGTTACCTTCACAAAGTCAGATAATTTTTTAAAACTCGCACTAATCAAATATAAAATATTTAATGGGACTAGAGGGAATATGCTTTATTAATTTATTACATAAAATGAAATTGATAATATTAGTGCGTACTGTTGATACGAGTAGATTTTGCCAAAAGCTAGAATGTGCAAATAGTAACGAACATTTTGTCAAAAGCATATATGATATGATAATACAAATAAAATGATGGTTGGAATCGTGTTTGGGCAATGGACTTTGACCAATATAAATATGATGAGACATTTAATTTTGAAAAATTAAATGCAATAGCGACGATCTACTTTTGAAATAGATGTCCGTAGTATATTCATTTTCTATAAATCGATTCCCGGTGAGTGAGAAATTATAAATTAAATTTTGTCACAGTGGTGAACTATAAAGAAGCTATTAGGTAAAACCAATAGATTAATTAAAAGAGTTAATTATCCCACATTGGTGAAGAGAACCTTATTAAATATTGATTTAATAAGATGAATTATTACGTGTAATAATTATAGTGGACGGGTGCTAAAAGGTTCACGAAGGACCCCGACGCATAGCGGGTGACAAAAGGTCCCCGATGGACCTCGACGCATCGTGTGAATAAAAGGTTCACAATGAACCCCGTCGTGTAGCGTGTCCAGATGCATCAGTCTCCTCTAGCTCCCGTAACGGCTAGTAACCCCGGCGGTTACAGTCAAGCCATTATGTGTGATGGTCGTTGACTCCATCAATACCTCATGAGTGGACTTGGCCTATAAATAGGTATACATCCATTGCATTCTCTACACACAACATGAGACACAACAAGATTGCATATAATTTTGCATAGTCTTCCATCGAAGCTTTGCCCTCGCCATCATCCAGTTCATCGGAGCTTGTTATGTTTGCGGTGCAAGATTGCATATCATTTTGCATAGCTCTCCCTCTCTTTGCATAGTCTTCCATCAAAGCTCTGCCCTCGCCATCATCCAGTTCGCCGAAGCTTGTTATGTTTGCGGTGCTGCAACGAACAAGACGAAACCGTTTTATCTTTGGGGACGACACGCCAATCCGAGAGCACTACCGGGGCGTATCTCGTCTTGCGGAAAGAGGACTCCTTGACTCGGCTAATATCTTTACGGTTTATAGTTTCGATTATTGTTCTTTGTTATTTCAATTCTTGTACTTTTATCTTCGTTCTTCATTTGGGTTATATTACGCCCGGTTAGTGTATCTTTGTATCACAGAGTTAATTATTCAAAGAAGAAATCCAACAATGACTACAATAACAAACTACTGCCTTCTTTCTCCATTAATTGTTCACTTTTATCATTTTCCGTCCTTTATTAATTATCCACTTACATTCTTTGTCTCACATTTCACTAACTTATTCCACTCACATTTTATTATAAAACAAATACATAAAAATGAGATTCATATTCCATTAACTTTTTAAATTACTTTGCTTTTCATTTCTTAAAATTCGTGCTAGGATTTTATTATAACTGAGTCATCTATAAAATTCTTCATTTCCTCTGTTTTAGAAAAGAAATGAAATTAAGTGTTTTAAACGAGTAATCTAAAATTACGTTTTGATTGAGTTAGAAAACTGAAGAGATTGTGGCGGAGCTGCTGTGACTTTTGGAGAGAGTCACACCCACTCCACCCGTTTTCAATGGTCATACGCAGTGCAGTCCACTGAGATCTGCTTCCACCTCTGCCACTCTGCTAATAGTTTGTTTGTGTAAATATTCTCTTCACTGCTAATAGTTTGTTTGTGTAAATATTCTCTTCAGACGTCCGAACGCCTTTCAAATTTGTCCTTTTTATCTTCTTCTAATTGAGAGAGAAGAAGAAACGACAGATAATAGAGGGGAAAAGAATATCCTATTTTCAACCATCACATATAGATTAATAGAACACAACGGATATAAATACTTGTATTTACATGCATAGATTTCATTATGTGCTAATATTATTTATTGTATGTTGAACTTATAAATATCAAATCTCATCCTTACACTTTTCACATGTAATCTGGTTATTATATAGCAATTAATATCTAGATATTATCTAGGTTTATATCCATTATTTTCTATTATACTGTACCACTATTCTCTAGATATAAGTAACAGAATATCTAGATAATTTTAATAAAATTATATAGATATAGAATTTTTTTAAATATAGGTATTAGAGAATTTTGGAATAAGTAAAAATATTAAATATACTTAATTATTTAAGAATAGAAATTATTTTTATTTTGATTAGTATTTAATTAACTAATAAACTCACGCTTACTGCGTTGCTAAGTATCTGATTAACCTTTAATTGAATTCCAAACCTCAATTACATGCACTGAAAAATACGGTAAAAGAGAGGTTAAATAAATAGAGGATGAGGATAAGTGTTTCCAAGATAGCATGTTAATATGCACGTGGCAGCTCACAATACAGGTGTCCAACTGTTGCTCCGCCACCTTCCTCCGCCATTGAACTCAAACCTTATAATATAACTATCCCCCTCTCCACCATTCTCCAACCCCAAATCAAATTTGAAGTAAAATCAAATCAAACATGGCAGCACTGAAGAACGTTTTTCTCAGCCTCTCCAAGTCGTCGGAGCTCTCCCAATCCCTCCCCCTCCGCCCCACCGTCTCCCGCGTCTGCTTCGCCGCCGCTTCCAGACACCAACAGGTACTACTACACTCTCACTCTCCATTTATCAAATCCTTCACTCACACGAAACCGCGTCTCAAGGGTCGAAACATGGCGGGCGAGGCCGGCCGCAAAGAGTACACCCCCTACAACGACGAGGAGCCGCGGGACGAGGTGAGGGAGACCATGGACAAGGCCAAGGAAAAGACCCAAGAGATGAAGGACAGAGCCAAGGAGAGCGCCAACGAGACCGCCGACTCTGTAAAAGAGAGGGCGCAGCAGATGAACGACAAAACCAAGGAAAATCTAGGATCCATGGCGGATAAGGCCTACGAGATGAGGGAGAAGACTGCCGACGCTGCAGGAAGCGTCGCCGACAAGACCAAGCGGCAGGCGCACGAGGCGACGGACAAGGTGAAGGGCGCTGCGGACAAGACGAAGGAGTACGCGCAGGGGGCCAAGGAGAAAGTGGCGGATGCGGCCAAGGGCGCGTGGGGGGCGGCCAAGGAGACCACGCAGAAGATCAAGGAGACGGTGGTGGGGAAGTCGGATGAGGATGACTTGGATGATTATATAGAGGATCACGTGAAGAAGCCCGCCCGGGAGCACCGGGGTGAGAAGGTCATGGATGAGGATGTGGTGGACGCGAGGCGGCGTCGCGCGGACGAACACGACCGTGGCAAGCTTTGATTTTCTGGTTAGAGCGACTATAAGCATCGAATAATTTTATGTAAACGATCCATGTATGTTTCTTCTATAGATGCGGTCTAAGCGTTTCAATTAATACAGTATACTTTTTGGGTTAATAGTTTGAATACCCTTAAAAATCACAAAAATTGCTTGGTTTTTGTTGTGATCGAGACGAGGGCCTCATTTGAGAGTTGAATTTATGAAATTGATGTTCTAAAGATTAAACTTGAGGTAATCAAGTATGAGATGTTAAAAAGGTTGAACTTTAGAAAATATGAGTGAAATGTGAATAAATGTTTTTTGAGGAAAGAAAATGATTTAATTATCTTGAATAGAATTCAATTTTAGAAAATGTATCTTGAATACAATTCAATTTATCTTTAGAAAAATAAAATATTAGGGAGAACTAAAATATGAAAGGAAGCGCCAGTTCAATAATTTCTAGAAATAAAGTATTAAGGAAGAATAAATAAAAACATGAAAAAGCGAAGTATAATATGAATAAGAATAATGTACTTTTTAAATAAAATGAAACTGTTTTGAATAATAATTCAATCATCTTTAGAAAATAAAGATTGAATAAATATTAGTAGAGATAAAAGTGTAATTCAAAAGAAATATAAGTAAGAGTAAAGTTAAAAAAAAATTTTAATTATTTTAGGATATTTTAAAAAGAAATATAATTTAATTCTCTTGAGATTCCTAATAGCGGACGGACTAAAATAGTAAATCGGAATTCCTAAAATAAGTAAATCGGAACTCCTATTAGCAAAAAAATAGTAGTAAATCGGAACTCCTATTAGCAAGAAAATAGTAGTAAATCGGAACTCTTATTAGCTGATGGATGGAGTAATTTTTATTTAAACCTCTTCAAATATAGCTGATTTATTCTTTAATGATTAATGACCCAGTATTTTTCTTAAGACGGGATGTGAGCAAAATGAATTATGGTAACAGAGAATTTACTTCTCTTTGTAATTGGGCCACTCCATATTGTGGGCTTCGTGGGCTTATAACTAGTCCAATTAGCTAACTTAAGCAAAACTCAAATTGAAAAGCAGACGAAAAACAAGATGTTATGGTTGGAAAATAAAGTGTGCATATAATGTGGAGTTTTGGAAGATTTCTATTTTTGATGACATGTTTATAGTTTCGTAATGTAATTGTGAATGCAGCAATTGGAAAATAAAGTAAATATATATAGGGATGCGATAGAATGATAACCCAGATTACATATTGCATGGCAATGTATACATTTCATTAAAGCATTGAAATATGGCTTACACATCTGGCTAGAGAGTTGCTCCATCCCAATCCATCTTTTTCGCACAAAGTGCACACTGCCTTGAGCAGCCTACGTCCTCTCGACCCTATCGACCACCTTTGCAAGTAACATTTCCATCCCATACATCTTTGCCTCCAATTTCCATTCCAAGGCTGCTGCCTCAGTAGTTTGGCTTCTTTTCCATTGTGGATCATCGTATTCATGAGTGGCCTCCACCAGCCTTTGAATCAAAGCTCTCATTCAATGTTGACTCTCATCCTTGAGAACTGGCCTCCGCTTGATGAGTTCATCAAATGCTTGTTCTCGAAAGTCATTCCTTGATAGAAGGTTTGGAGCAACTCCCCCTTATAGTAAGTAATTATAATGTACGGAGTATATTTGTGGTTGATTGTTAGTATTACTGAAAAATGCATCAATGGAGTGTGATATCAATGTTATAATTGTTGATATATGTTAGCTATACTTTAATTGTCATCATCTAACAATATTGCACCACTCGAACTCCCGAGTTTGCATTCTTTTATATATTAATTAATTAAAATATAAATACATTAATTAAAGTTCAAAATTCTAGGATGTAACTATGTTGTTTGTAACTTCAGCTGCAGTAAAATTAATTACATGGCATTTAAATATTTATTTTAATCCAAAAAACTCCAGTACATTCGAATTTGAAGTTATAAGAGAAATGCGGCATTAGCCTATAGCCCTATACTATTTTATTTATATATCTAGATTAATCACCAAAAGTGAAAAATACCTTATGGTCTTAAATTTGTAAGAAACTGAGCATAAATGCAATTTTCATAAAATAGGAGAAAGCAAAACTTTATTAATTTTGGGGACCCAAGAAAACACAGTGTAAATTCTAGGGATTGCAATAGTCCGGTCCAAAATAATAAAGTCAAATTAGAATCTATATTAATCCATATAAGATGAATGAAATTATACGCACTCACCAATGGGTCATAGAGTAGTTGGCAGCGCGGAGCTGTGGTGATCTAGAGGTCACAGGTTTAAATTATGCCACCTGCAGGAAGACTTTCGACTTTACTTCGCAAACCTGGTCGAACAAAATTAGTCGGATTTCATCAAAGACGTTAGACCAAAACAAAATTACACGAGTACACAATTTTACAAACCAAAGTTCATGGACCAGTGAAAATAAATAACTTGAAAGTACAATTACATTTTTATTGGAGAAAAGTTGCAATTTTACGGACATTGGTGAAAATTTTGATGATGACCCTAGTAGCATCTACAATTATTTACATCAAATTCAAATTCATTTTAACGTAAATATCATGCAAATAATGATTGTACACCAATTATTTTTCACTAAATTTAAATTTAAAAGAATATTTTTATCCATTTATTTTTATATTCCAAAATTTGAAAAAGTGATCTGAGTATTCTTTGTTCAAAAATCTAGAATGACATAGGTTTTGTAGTATTATTATCTATTTGCTTATTCTATTTTAGATATTAGAATACCAGAATATGGTCTAAACTAGTACTCCTACTACTATAGTTGTAAGCCATATTTATGTATTAGTGACACCTGAATCAGCTACAACATGGTCAATAGGGAGCTGCAAGAGAGATGAGTACTGCTATAATATTTTATTTTTCCACTTAATCACAACTGATATTAGGAAAATATTCTTTTAATAATAAATCTAGTCATCTTTCATTATAAAACTCCACGATGAAACTTTATATTGATAATAGATTAGTTTTAGAATAAAAGGCATAGTTTTCAAATTAAATTACTGATATTCTATATTAATACCAATTCAATCAATTATGCAAGTTAAATTTTTTTTTTTTGAAATAAAACAATAATATAATTATTGATTTTTAACATAACCAAAATTGCAAATTGATTTGACATGAACCATAAAAAAACGCGCTTTTTTCATTTTGGGATGTCTACCGAGAAAAGATACTTTTACTTTATTATTTTTATTAAGTAGCCCCAATGCTCCACTAATTCATATTACACTAACATTTTACTATAACATTAATATATGAAAATGAGACCATATTCCACTAATTTTTTTTATCCATTTCAAAAAATTTCTTAAAACCGAGTCAAATTGTGCCTTTTATTAACGGACGAAGACAATATAATTTTTTAATAATAGAAATAAGGTTATTAATGTTATGCGAAAAAGTATGTGGCTCTAAGGAAAAAGTAGAAATGAGTCAATTAGAGTGTGCGTAAAAATAAGAAATTGTAATAAATAACGGAAAAAAGTGGAAATATAAGACCGAATAAATCTCTCCAACTCATCCAATCTACGACTAACGCGGTAAACAGCTGCACCGCTATATTACTCCTATTTGCAAAATAATTTTTCAATTTGCCATTTCAGCACGCCCCTGGTTTAGAGTTTTATTTTATTTTAAGTAAGTGGATTTCACACTCCACTAAAAATATTACTTAAAAAAGTAAATTCTATATTATATTTATTTTTTTCACTCATTTTTTTTACATTTTTTAAAACACGCATAAAATCAGAATATATATTTAATTTGTGGACTACTTCCTTAATTATAATATGCATGTACTATAATACCCACAATAAATTTAAATTATTGAATAACATGGGGCTCATGTTCCATAGTGTACATGTAATTTTATTGTTGAAAAAAATCCTACTACTTTTATCGTAAAATAGTTGATACAGTACATTTTTTGAGCATAGGATTTTAAGAAATTAATGCGTTAAAAATTAAAGTAAAAGAAATAAAATACGAGAGTGAAAGAAAGAGTAAAGTATCAGTTAAATACAAATTTGCGGGGGAAAAAATGACCCAGTTACTTTGAAATATCTAAAAACGAAATATGACTCAACTAACTTGAGAGGGACGGAGAATTTTAATACTATTTCTCTTGTCCTAAACAAAAGTTACTTCCTTCGTCCCCTATTATGTGTCTCAATTTTCCATTTTGGTTGGTCTCATATTAATTTTTCCATTTCATTTTTACCACTTTTGGTAGTGGAGCTCATATTCCTCTAACTCAATTTCACTTACATTTTATTATAAAAAGTAAAACTCACGTTCCACTGACCTTTTCGTCCTACTTTCTATTATATTTCTTAATATTCGTGTCGAGTCAAAGCGGAACATATATTGGGAAGGAAGGGAGTATTGCATTTTAGAATTTTAGCTCATTCAAATAATAGAAACTTTGATTCAAATTATTATGAACATTAAGTAGTAACTAAATTCCATTGATTCATTACATTTAAATTTCATTATTAAATTAATATAAAAATAACATTTTTATTCTATACAGAGTAGTATTTCTCAAAATTCATGCAAAAATAAATTTATAGACGATGGTAAAAGTATGTAGTAAAATATGTACAAAAAGCAGTCACCGGAAAATTAGTATACACGTTCATACCTCACCGGAGTAGTTAATAAGGAAAATTTAGAGATCAAGTTATGATAATTTTGATATAATGAGAATCTGCAATATTCATTTTCATATTCAACACATAACATTTGATAACAGGATATATTCGATACACAATTTAGTCCAAGGGCCGTCCACAAAATAAATAAATTAATTTATTAAATTAGTCAGTTAATTTAGTTGAGAAGAAATTATCGGAAAATTTAGGAGAATTCCGACGAACCCAAGTGATGTCAGTACAATTGAATTTCCACACAAAAAGCTTAAAGTAAAGTATGAGAGAGAGAATAGTTGATTAATTATCTTTATCGTAAGAGCAAGACAATAAAGCTGCAACAGCCACCACTCCGCCACAACAAGGCAGCGGAGCCGCCGGCCGCCCGCAATCTCTCTGCAGGGTGGGTGGTCCCCCCCTCTCTCTTCTTCCTCAACTGACATTCTGATCTGAGGTTAGTCAATTTCATGAATCCATCCAATTATCATCGCTCTTTCAATTGTTAACAAATCCTCAAAATTATGCAATTTCATTAATTATCAAGAAAGAGGGAGACGTCCGTACAAAGGCGCCCCTCTTTTATATTCTCTCCTTTTTCGTAAGTGTTAAGCTGAAGAGTGAAAAAAGAGATTTTTACATTTTTACCTTTTTGTGTTTGGAAAGAGAAATATTCATAAATTTGGTTTGCCCTTTGTATAGTAGAGGATAAGGCAAACCCTTGTCAGGTAGAGGAAGAATTAAAGCTCATGCACGATTCTCCTAATCCCAACAAACAAATCGGGATTGAATTCATATCTCTTCCGTTGAATAATCTCCTCATGCACTCAATCCCCTCTCTATATAATTCCCCTCTCACATTATTCACTTTCACCCACAGTCAAATATGGAGCAGCAGCGCCCGGATCAGCCCCCCCGCCTCAAGCCGCCGGAGATGCTGCCTCCCCCGCCCCAGAAGTGCCCGCGCTGCGACTCCTCCAACACCAAATTCTGCTACTACAACAACTACAGCCTCTCCCAGCCCCGCTACTTCTGCAAGTCCTGCCGCCGCTACTGGACCCACGGCGGAACCCTACGAAACGTCCCCGTCGGCGGCGGCTGCCGCAAGACCAAGCGCCCCCGCCCCTCCTCCTCCTCCTCCTCCCCCGCCGAGATTCAGCCCGTCCTCGCCGCGATCCCACCTCAAACCCTGGCTGCCTTGAGCGCCGCTTTCCCTCCTCCGGCCGGGCCCAACTACTACCGAGGCCCCACCTTCCTCTCCACCCTCGCCTCCATGCAACCCGGATTCAACCAGGGCGCCGCCGCGCGCGGCCAATACAATGCTGTCACTCTCCGACCCCCGGCGCCGCAGCACCAATTCCCTCTTCAGAACAATCAGTACAGCTTCCCATCAGACAGCCTGACTAATCCGGCTGCGCGCGCTCCTTGGCCTCAAACCTTCATCAACGCCGCGCCACCCACCGCAACGACCTCCTCCTCCCCCGGGACAAGCTTGAGCTTCTGGAGCGGCGATGGCGACAGCGATGACCTGGCGGGGCCTTCCTTCGACGCGGGGTTCGATCCATCCTCCCCGTGAATTTTGGATGTGTTCTTCGATTTCATTTGCATGCGGCGTGTGTGTCTTTTCTCTTTCGTTATATTTTCAAATTGAGTTTTTGGGTTTTGTTTTTCTTGAAAAAAAAAAATAGATGGGTGTTTTAGGTTGCAAACATTTACTAGTAGCAAGATTGGATGTTTCTTGAGTATACAAAATGTTGTAATTTCACCATCTTATAGAGATTCAGAATAAGTTGGGTTAGGTTTGCTTGTTCAACTTTTTGATCAAAAGTTTATTGAGTTTAATGGTAATGCCTTTTGCTTTTCCGTTGCTTTAATTCAGTTTTGACAATTTAGAATGCTACTTTATCACTTGTGAGAGAGCATGAAGGGAGTGAGATTATTGGTTTTGTACGAGTGCTTTATAATTTAAGTAGGTGTTGTTTCGTAGACTGTGTAAAGTCGAAAAAGGAAGTCATTTAAACCAAGATAAGAGAATAATGCATGAATGGATGAGCTCTCTGTCAGTCTAAAGCTAAAGCTAAAGCTAACACCTAAAGCTGATTGATTAGATCGATTATTATGTAATGTCGCATGCATGCGCCTGCCCCTACCCACAAATTACCCCCTAATTACTTGCTAATTTACTTTACATGAGAATGAACTTGTTTGTGGTGTTATTCGACAAATCGCATTCTCCTAGTATTTGAGTTGCTCATTGTGTGAGAAGCTCTATACGTTAGCTGATTGAACTTGTTTAATTTGTATAGAATCAACCACTCGTTGTGTGTGTGCTTGTGTAAGCTTTCACATCTATGAGAGACGTTTTTTTGAAGTCAATTTGATGACAAATTTAGGTGGCGTTAGAGGGGTGACCAATTTCACTATCGACCAATAGAGATCGGAAAACTCTATTAAATTCGGCCATTAGAGTTGTCGTTAATCTCACGCTATGGAACCTTGCCCCAACCTTTAGCATTTGACTTCACTTTATGTCCATTCGCCATCATTTACCCGTGACGTCTGTCGCACCACCTCTGTCTTCTGACATCGACAACAACCTTTTTCACTGTGTCTAAATCCATTATTAATTAGTCAAAAAGATACGCTTTACACCATTGAAGCTCTATATATTTAAACGTACGTTTACATATGAACTGTACCATGGACTATATGTATTGTTATTAATTAATAAGTTGGCAGTATTTGTATAATTTACAGAGGACTCATTCGTAATGTTGTTCACATATATGCCTTCTCATTATTCCCACCTAATACACTAGAATTCAATGACGACAATGCTGGGACGGGTAGACACCTAAACCATTACAAACTTAATATATTAATTAAATCCATCATCAAAACGACGTCGAAGGTTTCATGCGTCCCATTTTTCAAATCTGGCAAATAATGACCGAGTAGAATTTAATGTTTAGCTCTGTTAATAGATAATCGTGGATATTTTATTTATATCGGCGTTGCTGGAAACAACTGTCAGGGGTGGACGCATGAATTTATTTTGTTAGGCGCTAAAATTCAATTTGAAATTTTGAAAAAATAATTACCCTATGTTTCATTTTGATGATGGGAACTTTTGCACAACGATTAACATAAGATACCAAAAATTCTACGATTTAATATTAATAAAAAAATAAACAAATAAAATTGAGTAGGGACTTAAGCACCTTATTAGCTCTATGTAGTTCCGCCAATGATGACCTTGACATGGACATTAGAAAGATGCGAGAGGGTGACATGACTAATGAGATAAATAATTAGAAGATGAGCGATACAAATTAGAGATATATAATGTGGTTGTCATAATGTCGAAAATATGGCAATGTCAAAAAAGCGGCAGAGTGATACTGAATCTCATGGTCATTGAGACTAAATTAGTTACCAACTACGGCGGAGTTTTGTCATATGGAGTAGAATCTAAGTATGTATATGGGCCTCCCGTCAGCCATTGCGCGAGGACTTTTTTATATATGGATTATTTATAAGTATGAATATGGGCCGCCCGGTGTTAAAATTGAAAAATAAAAATGTAATTAGTTAGCATTTTATTAGTTAGCTGAGGTTGTTATTCCTTTTCCTAAGCACTTTCACAAAGAAATTTCACTTTTTCTCTTCTCATTTCTTTCACGACGGTTACAGAGCGATTTTCTAATCTTCTTCGGCGTATCTTTGTATTTTTTACTTCTCCATTTTTCACACTTGGCCGCACAGTATCTTCGTCCCTCCTCCTTGTAATACAACTTTTTACAAATGGAGGTAAACAAAAATATTAAAATAAGGGTATAATGTGCGCTTAATCACGATGATGATGAAGGAATGGATTGGGGAGACTTATATTTGGAGCAACGATTTTTCTATATTTCAATACATTCAATGATTCAATATATAATTGATTCTTGTGAGTCCGCACAAAAAATATACTAAGATTTTTGCAGATTTAAGAAAAATTCGATCAATTATATACTACAAATATCGGCAGCATATGTAGCTCACTTGACCACTTAAGTTTATGCACTTATTAAAATATGCAGAAGCTGATCTGCGCAAAATTGAATATAAATACCTCAAACATAATTTTGAACTTTATTAATGCACATAACTACAAATACAGGAACAAAGTAAAAGAAACCATTTCCATCTTATACGACTTAGTTAGAATATTAAATTGGGACCTGTTGACGATATAATTACTACAGGTATTGGAATGTTTCATGTGTATGCACGCATCATATTAATACCGTAAATTATATAAGAGTCAAGTAGATTTCTATATGATGAGTGGAGAGAAAGAGAGATAGTTGTAGAAGTCTAAGTTCTCTTAAAATCCCTATATATAGAGAGAGGTGAAAATTATTGGTGGTGGAGAGAGCAATGACAAGATGATATAGCCCATAGGAGCCAACAAGCTAAAATAATTAAAAAGGCAAATTAAAGCATGACATAGATATGATTGTGTGGGAAAATCTCTCTTTTTCATTAATTGCAACTTTAATTTTCTCTACTTTCCAAGGGATTGGTGACAAGTGCTCTAATGGAACAATCCAGTGTCGACCTTTACCACTACCACTCCATCTGCATTGCTACTTCGCATTGAATTCTGGGTCATATTTTTACTACTCCTTCCGTCCATCAATAAAGGAGAGTTTTGACTCATTATGAATTTTAAGAAATGTAGTGAAAAGTTAATTGAAAAAATTAGTGGAAGATGAACACTACTTTTATATATTAGTTTTTTAATAAAATGCGAGTGAGATAAAATTTGTGGAATATGATAGTTTATTACCAAAAATAGTAAAAAAAAATGAAAGTTTATCGGTGGACGAATGAAAATGAGAAAAGAGTAAGTTTATTGGTGGACGGAGGAAGTATTTTTTTCGTTTGCGTTCCTTAATTTTAGTAGAGACACGGAGATTGAAGAAACTTTTAAAGCGTATTTAGTGTATTTAGAAACACAAAATAACATAACATAAGTATAAACATGTTCCAAGAACCAGATTTGAGAATAAATCATTTCAAATGCAAAGTCATGTCCAAAGATCCGAACAATGTCTGAAAGGTCAAAGGATGATGATAGAAACGAGGAAATGAAAAAATGAGCATAACCGAAATGGGAACATGTTGAATCGAGGTCGGAAAAAGGGCTCCAACCGATCGAGGAAAGTGGAATCGATTGGATTGGAGCAAGAGACTCGTTATACTAAGGAGTCACATTAAGTGTGTTCGGTTTGCAAGATTGTATCTCAGATTAAATTTGTAGTGTGTTTGGTTTATGAGATTCAATCTCACAATTCAATCGTAGATGGATAATCATGGAATAATTAGTCATAGCTAACCCCGTATGATTATAATAATCTCACAATTCAATCTTAGATTGTATCTTGATATTATTTTATCTAAGGAAACCGAACACCAAGAGCTCTCCAACTGTCCAACACCTCAACATTAGCTCATGCATGTTGTGCTTGCTAACCTTTGGCGCCATTTTATGCTATAGCACATTTACATGCATATCAGTGTTCGGTGATATTAAATTTTTTTTTAAAGTTCGTTTATTTATATATCTCATCATTAATTAGATTTTCCATTCGGAAAACATGAGAAATGAATATATTAGAGACACAATGGAGTGCATTTTTCATCTACATTTGTCCTATTTATGTTCGCTGTAATCAAACTTTAATTCAAAAGCAAACTTTCACCTGAAAATGACAAATCAATATGATGAAAAGCACCCGGCATAATTTGGTCGTCGGTCTTTGGTCAATTTGATTCTGTTATGATTATACACTTTTTATTTAGCCAATCACATATAACCATTTTACACCAATTTTAAAAGTCTTTTTGAAGCCACACTGTTTTGTACTTTTTGGTCATGTGTGGTGCCGATCGATATGATTTTAATCCACTTGATATATCCACACACACTCATTTACATATTTGTTTTGAGTAAATAATTGTCTGAATCATGCACTATATATCACCCCCTACGTGTCACGGCTTTCGAATTCTCTTCAACCTTAAGTATTCAACTTCATCATTAATATCATCAATCAAGCTCATAATGTACTCAACTATCCTATGTACATAAACTAATTATGACAAGTTATTTTTCATTTCTTTTTAATTGTTGTGCTGATCTATTTAGTTTATTAAATTGTGCCCCTAATCTAAATATAAGCGAGAATTCTGAGATTCATTTGGTGCAATCCATACTTGGAATTGAATCACGAATATTCAAATCGAAACATATTATATTAGTACATTATAATTTTCCCATTACTTGCGGCCTATAGTTAATCTTGAGTTGATCTAACATTTTACTTCCTTTTCAAAAGTGATGGAGTGATTAAGGATTTGTGGTAGGAATTATTATAATTGGAAAATCAGTGGGCCGGAGTTCTCATAATTAACTAATTGCATTGTATTTTGTGGAATTATTAGAAAGATTTAGTGATTAAGGACATGTGGTAGTGGGGATGTTACGAGGATTAGCAAATCCAACGAAGCACATCATCTTTAAGTCTCCTACCTTTTAAAAGTGCTGAATCATGCATTGTCAAATTCAAAGGAAAAGTGTCACGCATCTAGCAAGGTTTCTTTCTTTTGTTCTAATAGTATTCGATAATTAACATATTACTTGATCTATGGTTGGAAAATTATATATAGTTCATCGTTCTTAGAATAAATGGCATATTTGTTTGATTCTTTATGGTCATAACATTCCATATTTATTTATTAACAGTATTCTATCTTTACTCCTTGAATCCAGATTTACATTCATCCAGAAGAGAGATGTATCCACCAAAAATCTTCAGTATTTAATGAGAGAAAATAAGAAAAATATTTTAGTTTGATCATCTCCATATATATAATCACAATAAAATAAAATAAAAACATTTGAAATATAAATCACGAACCAAAAAATCATTGTTGAGCATGTATAATTTTTCTTACAAACTGTACAAATTCAAAAATTTTAAATTATCACTTTGGAGATTCTAATTCAAGATCATGTCTTTATGCAAGATCATAAAATCAATCATATATAGATATTCAAAATTTAATAAATGGGTAGATCTACGATGAATTTATCACAGTATTGAATGAATTCATGGTTTTGGTTAAAATCTTAAAGATGACTAAATTTTCAATTCTCGGATTCAAATAGTAATTTCCTAGAAAATTTATTCATGCTCCACAACAAATTCATGGTTTTTAATTTATAATTTAAAAGTAGATTTTATGTTAGCTGCCCATACAAGTTCATTATCTGTGGTTTATACCATATGTACTGTACAAATATTTGCCTTAAAAAGCAAAGAAGTGTGTAGAATTGTAAAGCCCACCAAACTAACAAAGTATGAAGTTACTCTAATCCAGCTAAATTTGGACCGCCCCAGCCCAATAAACGATTTTGTCATAAATTATCTTCTCCCATGTGCATATTGCCATATTGGTATATATAAAGTGCCATTTAAACATAATAGAGCATAGGTGTAGAAAACTACAAATCTAGTCACTCTAGTCTTGCATGCGTATTTCCTTTTCTACATATAGACCAAAAAGATTCATATATAGGAAAGACTATTGTTATGTTTTTCTTTTACATCACTTTCCTTTTACGTATTTGCCCATAAATTACCGAAAATATTAATACATATATGATTTTAGTTTCATTTGACAACTAATGTGGATGTGAATGGAATAGCATGACGGCCAAAAATGATGAAAAGGGAAGTTCCACTTGAATTCAGAATTTCAACATGACATTTCTCCAAAAATGGAAGAGAAAAGACAAACAAAACTTGAGACTTTATATTTGATAATAATGATGGTATTGAAACTTTTATCTAATGCGCATTGATAGTGCAGTTCCTACGCAGTAAAAATTATTAAGTTAATTAGTCTATATAAAAAAATAAACTTGAATAATTTGATGAATATATAAATGAGGGGGTGTTTGGTTCAAGTTGGGGAAGAAGGACTTGTCGAGATAATTAAGAGAGATGGATTTTTCTGATTCACTTTATTTAGAGTATCACAGCTTAAGTTGAGTTCCCCACACTCGTATATACATTACTCTGACTTCATGGTTCCTTATTATTTTAATGCGTTTCGCATCCAGTAAATAATGGTGGTTTGGTAACTTGGTTTGCTAGAAAATACTCCCTCCGTTCCATAGGAATGGAGGCGTTTCTTTTCGGCACGGAGATTAAGAAAAATTGTGTTGGGTGAGTTAAGTAAAGGGAGAATAAAGTGGAAAATGAAAAAGGTAGAGAGAGAAGAGAGAAAAAAAAGTAAGAAAAAGTAAAGTAGGTGTGGAAAAATGTGTTGACTTTTACTTAAAAAAAGAAATGATTATATTACTATGGAACGAAGGGAGTATAATAGTGAGAGCAAAAGTAACAAGAAACATTAGTAAATCTCATTCACTCTTACTTGAGCATCCTATATATATGGGTGCTACTACATGAGTTTTTTTTCACTTAGATACAGTATAAGGTAAAAAGTTACATGGGCTTATTTTACTTTTTTTCCTCGAGTTCAAAATCATTTAAAAGTGGTTGTAATTTTTTAATTAAAACATAATATAAATATCTTTACCACTGCAGTTTGTACTGCAGCCACATGACGACCACTAACTACATCAACTATATCTTATGACTGAGATTCATGGAATTAAACCAAATACATTAAATAGCTACGTATATAGTTCCACTAGCTAGTTATTTAAACAAGTATAACAGCATAGTACTATCCAGAAAATTACATTAAATCTCCAAAAAAGTTTAGCTACGTGAACTACTAGGAAAGTTTGTGAATTAAAAGAATCCAAATATATGCGTTAGAACTGAAAACGAAATAACCACAATATCTCTCTTTCTTGTATACCACCTCGAAAACCGAAAATAAACAAATTCTTGAAGAAATACAGACACTTTACCAATTGCCTCATCAAGATGTAGATGTATAACTCTATAGTAAACCCCAATTCTAAAACATGCTACATAAACTAAACACATGATACACCAAAATGAAAAAAAAAAAAAACAATCTCATGATAACATATATACTTATAACTCAAGGTTCACCTATCCATGTGTTCGAATACGAGAAGAAGAGGATCGGAGGTTCCTCTCATCAGCGCAAAGTAGCCTTCCATGTCAAAAATATATCAGGCTGAACTTTGTTGCTGCTGACATGATCCCTCCGATCCTAATATTCTCCACCCAATCAGTTAATGAATGAGATTAAATGAAGAACAACGGAAGCTTCTAAATCAGAGATGGAACGGAGTAGCCACCCATGGTTGAGGGGTCAAACCAAGCCCCGGCGCTGCTTGTGCTTGTGTTCCATACGTGATCAAAAATATTAATCTGATCGATAGGGTTTGTGTTTAGGCTCGGGGTTTGGTTCGGGTTCCAAGCCAGTCTATCATCGTAATGGAGCAAAGGCGCCATTGTTGAAGATGTGGAGAAGGAGGAAGATCCGAAGAAGACAGAATTGTTTGCAGCTGATGCGAAAGGCGACGAAGAAGCCACTTGGATCGGCTTCGATGAAAACCCTAACCCGAGACCGTTGATTCGATCGAATCCAGAATCATCTGAAGAAACCCTAAAACTGGAAAGGGGAAAGTTGAGATTAGCATTAAGGCTGGGGAACAAAGGGGTTTGGAGATTGTTGGAAGGCGGCGGAGGCAGATTTCTCTTGTGGCGCTTGTTTCTGCGGCATGCGCCGCCGACGGGGACGTTGCGGAGGGTGCCGCCTCTGGTCCAGTAGCGCTTGCAGGATTTGCAGAAGTGGCGAGGCTGAGAGAAGCTGTAGTTGTTGTAGTAGCAGAATTTGGTGTTGGAGGAATCGCAGCGGGGGCAGTTGAGAGGGTGGGGAATATTTGGCTTATCGGCCATTGCTTTATTTGGTGTGGAGCTAATTTTCTGATCATTCAATGGGGAGGTTTTAGGGTAAATGTTAACTACACGATTCGGATATTCTTGGACAAAAGCTATAAAACAAAAGATGGGGTCGTTTTTGTTAGTGTAATAATTGAGACAATGAGAGAGAGAAGAAGGGAACCATTTGATTAGTGGTGGGAGAAGAGCTGATCTTGTTGTCACGCTTTCCTACCATTGTCCGTCTTTCACACAAAGAGGAATCTGGTTTTTAACCAAAGAGTAGCAATATCAAGACAAGGAGATGCTGAGGGTGTTTTATTTTCAAGCCATGAATGCAAATTAGAGTTCAATTTGCTTCTTCAACTATTAGTTAATTAGTTTCACTCACGTGAAGGGCAGCAAGACTGCTTCAATTACTTTTTGAGTTTTCACACATTTTATGTACGTTTGCGATTTGCCTTAGAGCATCTCCAAGGGAAATGGTAAATGGAAAGGTAAAGAAAAATAACTATCATATTTACCTTTTATTCAAAAAAATTTATGCTCCAATGAAAAAGGTATATATGAAGATATTATACCTTCTTTCATTTTGAGAAGGTATATTTATCTCTTGGTAGAAAGGGTAAAATGTTAGTTATTTTTATTTGTCTTTTCAATTTACCTTCTTTTTTTAAAATATATTAGTTTTTAAGAATGTATAATTACCTTTATGAAAACGTAAATGAGAAATATACCTTCTCAATTTACCGTTCTCCCTTGCTTGGAGATGCTCTTAGACAGTCTTGATCATCCATTTTTTAATACAATAAATTAGAATGTGTTAATTCTGCAGTAAGGGATTTATAACCCCCCCCCCCCCCCCCCAACCTCAACCTCCTTTTGCTAAACATTAGAAAAATGGCTAGAAGTCAAACTCATCCGGCGGTCTAATTAGTCTAATTAGAGAGGAGAATATAGGTAGTAAGTTTTTTGTATTAATGAAAAGAGAGATTTTTCGGTGTGGGTGGGTCACAAGCATATATAGTTGCAGCGCACTTTATAGCAAGATTTTATGCAATAAAACATTAACTTAGAATGGAAATAGACAGGATCACACCACAAACACACACTTACAACGCGAAAATGAAGGCAGATAAACATTATTAAAGCAATGGAGTTAAGGAATTTATTAACCAACAACTCCGGCATTAAAGAAAAGTAGGAATAGTTAATTTACTATAGGATTATAGGAAAGCAAGAAACAGCCATCTTCACAGAATGTTATGTAAACAAATAGAAAATAAATATTCGGAGTTATAATTCTAAGTGATTGTAGAAATATACCAATGGGCAATGGAGATGTTGCTTGGAATAGACATAGATAATCAATGAAGGGATTAATTAAGCACGAGTTATAAGTAAATGGAGGACACTAATCCAGGTATATAGTGGCTATAATTAGACTAATATGGATTATGTTGGCTGCCGAATATGGGGACCACAAGTCTCTATCCTGGATTTGTGGTCCTTTGAGTGACAGAACAATTGTACTCCTACTATTTGATACGGATTATAAAAAAACATTCAAATCATATTGTTGAAGATTTTAACAATAACGAATTAGGAAATACGTATACAATATTGTACTCCCTCCATTCATGAATAAGAGTCTCATTTTTATGTTTTAGTCCATCCGTGAATAAGAGTCTTGGGTCACTTTTGTCATAAATGGTAATAGGGTTTCACATTCCACTAACTCGTTCCACTCACATTTAATTTAAAACTAATATAGATATATAAGTAAGGCTCATATTCCACTAACTTTTTTCCACTCACTTTTTTACATTTCTTAAAATTCGTGCCACCAAGAAATAGGACTCCAGATGGCAGACGGAGGGAGTGGTATATTTATATCGTCTACAGCCCAAAGAGAGGAGGAATGTAGGTGGGCTGGTGGATGCACTCTAGGCCTAGATGGATGCTATCACTATAAAGATGGGCTAAATCGCATTTGGCCCAAAGCTTTCCATCTAACCATGTGATTGGATGCATCTTTCAATTTTGTGTAAGATGAAAAGAAAAGGCAAACACCAACTACAAAGGAAGGTAGCATTTCTTGGGTCACAGCATCCGGTTACTGGCAACAAGAATCAATTGAATATCGATTGACAGACCAGTACAGTACAGATATAACCTAACCGCCCAAATAAGCATTTTTAATGGTGCAATTAAACGCAAAGAAATGAGTAAAAATTAAAGTAAACAAGCTCGAAAAGTACCGCACTATTAGATAAGAGAAGCAACAAGGAAACAAAAAATAAACACAAAAAACCACTTAGAAGTTGGACATCAAATTCTGAATCCAAACTAGTACTAATATTTATGCGTCATGTTTATAACTTTGTTATCTATAATAGCAAATGTATCATTGCATATGGATTTGGATCCATAGTGGATGTTTTACACAAGACTCTCAAAGAAGCAACATAATCATATCAAATACTGAAGTGGGATTCATTACAATCAAATAAATTGTAAAACTCTGCATTTCATTATTTCATGACTAAATCACAATCAGATACTCCCTCTGTCCTATAATCACATAGTTCCATTTCCATTTGCCTCATTTCACTTTTATCAGTTTTTACAATGGACCACACATTTCACTAAATCATCCTCCTTCACATTTTATTATAAAACTAATATACAAAAGTAATACTCACATTCCACTAACTTTTTAACCCAGTTTTCATTACAATTCTTAAAATCGTATCTTGTTAAGATGTGGGAAACTTTACTAGACAAAGAGAGTAATAAAGAGAAGACTATCATACTTAGATTAGGCTAGACTCCTAAGATGCTGCCTACTTGAACAACTGACTCTAAAATGGCTAAGGCACGACCATACCCCAAAACTGTGGCCGTGTCGCCCAGTTGCGAAGCGGACACGAGCACCATACTCTCACAGTGTACATGCTGAGCTTGCATCCCAGATACTGGGCGTCGCCTCTGTTTTCCTGTGGGGCCCACTGCCTATTAATAAACCTGGACCCAACCAAGAACCCGTAACTAAAATCCCCACGTTTTATTCTCCACCACAGTAAAAAACCCCATTTTGGGGTCCCCTATGTGGAGGCCCTAATAAATCTTTGTTCGACAAAACAATGCAACTATTGCACCGTCCATCACAAGAAAAATCAAGGATTTGGACGTAGCACAAGCTAAACAGCTGTCCTCGTACAAATGTGGACCAAAACAAATACTCCACACAGTACCCACAACTTTATGACCTAACAAGACTTAATAATGTTTGTACCAAGACATTGAATTGAAACTCGCTACTTTCACAACAAAAATAGCCAAGTCCCCACTTTGCTTCAAATTCATTGGCTCCTAGCATCCAAAACTTCATGTGGGAAAATATAATATAATGTGACAATTTAATAAATTTGGAAAACACGTGTCTGGATATGAGTGGGGAGTAAAATATACAATTATTGAACTTCCCACTTTCCAGCCAAGAACCTAACCTAACAATACAATGTGGGGAACCCTCTTGGGACAACGACCACCAAAACAAAGATGAAAATCATTTCTAGGTGGAGTAATTTCTAAAGTGGCAAATAAGAATAATTTAACGAACAAGCTATTATTCAGTACCATCTTCATTTTCTATTTATACTAATCCAGGGTAATAATGAGGAAGAAACCGAGAGCTAGAAAGTGATCCACAGAGTGACATGGTATTAAGCGTGTGAGGCACACAAAATTTAACCGTCTCAGATCAAAAAGGCTCTGGTATGAAAATACCTTAGAAAAATCTCTGGAGTTGAACCGATTCATGATTCGCTGGGATAAGCTTTACAAGAACAGAAAAACATGATAAATGCATGTATAGACAGATGAGTTGTACAGTCCAAGCTTTATATCAAGAAATTGATGTAGGGTCACATTAAAGAGTTTTATCGAAAGATTAAGAGTGGTCACAAATTTATTTATCTCTTACATCAATAGGGTTGCAAATGACCCCTACCATCACACACTTTAGCATGCTTTAACACCAAAATTGTTTTTGTACAAAATTAGACTAAAGGAAAAGGGAAAAGATGGCATCAGTACCTGTGGTCCTGGCCTATTTCTGCTCTCTCTTCAACCAGTCAAGCTTGACTTATTCACCTTGTTTCCTTTTGTCATCTGGTTACTATTCTCCGGGCATTCACTCTCCAGGATTGTACGCCTAAAGAATGGAAACCAACAAGGAAGTAGGGAAAAGGATCATCCAGGAAACTGAATTCGACGAGGACGGTGACGATGACGAAGACATCGGAGAAGATAACAAGAAACAAGGAGCATTGACTCCCTCCAAAAGAAGAGTATCTAGTGCAGGAGGATCGACACAGCGTTCTTGTCAGGCAGAAGACTGCACTGCTGATATGGCTGATGCCAAGCCTTATCATCGTCGACATAAAGTTTGTGAATTTCATGCCAAGGCTGCAGTGGTTCTTATTTCTGGCATAAGACAGCGTTTCTGCCAACAGTGTAGCAGGTTTGTTCCTAAAATTTGCAATTAAGTTGAGTTATATGCATACATGTACATATCATAACTCATTAAGGATAGAAAAACATGAGCTTTTGTTTCAGTTGTCCTGGTATGGATAGTGGCAAATCATATACTGCTCCATTCGTACAATTGGAAGCAGGACACTAGAGGAATATATGAAAAGAATCTAGGTAGTAAGACCACAGTTCTGCAGAGAAGAAGAGTTATAATCATTTGATGTGGTAGATTCAGCAAGACTTATTCTGTGCAGTAGAACTCAAAATCTAGCGCATCTAGCTGCAAAAGTTAACAGGCGTGTACTAAAGAAAAACTTTTGATGCAGAAAAACCTATAGATCATGCTACTTATAACAGTATATGTTTATCTAGGGCCATGCCGCCATGGTACCCTATATCCTATAATCCTCAGCTGGAAAAACAAACACCTCATGAATTGTCAAGGACAGTCTGATGCCAAACTTAGCCAGGATAGAAAAACATATGTATGAAGAAAATAAGATATAATATGTGCATCCTATTCAGTATTCACTCTCTCTCCATCATGTGCAGGTTTCATGAACTATCAGAGTTTGATGAAGCTAAAAGGAGTTGCCGCAGGCGTTTGGCAGGGCACAATGAGCGACGGCGCAAGAGTTCATATGATTCTCACTAAAAGGAGATGTAATCAAATAATTTAGTCTCTAGAGGACTGAAATTCACTCAATCCAGATTGGTGAGGATTGCCTTATAATGGGCCCTACTCCTGAGGATTCAGTGTGCTCTCTATCTTCTGTCAATTGCTGGATTTCTTTGCACGAAGAACCAGCTCATTCTGTATGAGTCAAATACTTTGAAACCATTTCTTGCCCTTGTGGTTTGATTGGTATTGACAACATGTGTCATGCCACCCAAGGAAGCTTTATTTATCTTTACTTTGATCTTTTAGACCTATCAATTACCTAACTTCTACAGCCAATAAGTGATGTATGAGATCTAGAACTTATCATGAACATTCCTAAGCTTGGTTTCAGAAAATGAGTTGAGACATAGATCTTCGACATCAAACCATGGACTTAATGTTATTAAGATTTCCCTGAGTGCTGTTATGCTTCTTCCAAAGGTGATGTCTGAAATAAGATATCATAACATATCATACCTCAATGTCTTGGCTATAATCCAGGACATAAATACTAGTAGCAATCACATGTACCTGCCTGCAATCACAAGTAAATTACCTTCAAGCTGATACACCTTTTTCTGTAACTTATACCAGGCTTCCAATAGGATATGTAAAATTATAATAGAAACATCAGCACAAAATTATGAAATTTAACAGGGAACTATTTTCTAGAACAGTGATAAGATTATATGAGCACAACCTGAATAAGAGATACAACCAATATTCAAAATCACACCATCATAAGGACTTAGAAATACTTCCACACCTGCAAATCTTTTAAAGAATATATACTAGCAATTAATCATCATCAACAGATGTAAAGAGTACAGCAAAAGAATCAAGTAAAAGTGAAAATTTTGAAATCACATACTCATAAAACCATATGGGCTGTGCTGCAATCTACCCTTGTTCTTAACCACAGAATAATGCTGCTATAAATAACTCCAATCCATGTGACAATATTTTAGACCTTTTAAACATTGAGCTGTGGTTAGTGATTCTTGATTGTTGGCCCTTCTTGACATAATTCTAGTAAACACAGTTTAGCCCCAGCCGTATAAGCATGAGTCAAGGACTGGGTTCCTGCCAAAAAGGCCTCCATAGGCCAACCTCAGTTGCAATTATCCATGAAAATGGCTGAAACACATTATACCTTTTTCAATGTCCGTGCCTTTAAGCCTTATAGAAAATCTCATATATAACACATGAAAAAGTGTAGCTTGCACAAAATTAATGTCCAGGAATTTGACAAAGTAGCACCTGTGTGCTTTGACTATCGAATCCATATGTTATCAACTGAAGAACACATTTTATACAAATGTTTAGAATGTCTGATTCATGTATGTCATAACATGGACAAGCGTAGAGTTCGTACTTCCAAGACAACCAAAAACATTAACATTTAGAGAAGTTAATTGAAACACGGAGATTTGTTACGAAAATCCCTATCTTGAAAAGGCAAAGTATAAATAAGATTATGAGAGCAACTCCATAGTCCAACCAACAATTTTTCAGTTAAAACAGATTTTAAAAGACCATCTGATCTATCAAAATTTAGAGTCTGCAATATGAAAGAATAAAAAGAAAATAATACTTTGAATTGAACACATCCAGAACAGAATTTCATATGCATTTGTCCATGATATATGCTTAGTCCTTTCTAGTACAAACTGATCCAACCAAAATATGTCAAACAATCCAATACATCAAATCAAGCTTCAATCATTGATAACCCGAGTATGATTGGACCATAATAAATTTTGTATGTAAATTATCAGATGACTTTGAGACTATTGAGCAATACTGGGAGTAATCTTGGTGGAATCACACTTAGCACCGATAAAAGAGTAGCACCATCTCTTTTAGAGTAACCAGAAATTTAATCAGCAATTATGACCTCAGAAGGCACACCAGGCTTAATCATGCTTGATCCCCAGAATTTTCATAGCCAGTTCCCATGTGACAATAGCAGCAGCATTAGCGGGAAAGGCTCTAACTATTGTAGGACCAAGTCCTGTATAGCATCCTCTGATTCCAGATCTCCGATAAATCTATCAGTGAGAAAGAATTACACATTTATTGCTAATGTACGGCAGACCTGAAACAGAACCTTGTTGCATAACTATAATAACTTGCATACCAATTCAAGAACCTGGACTGGATTTCTTGTATGGTTTTTGTCCGCTGAAGTTTGGATTATGGTCTTTGCAACATCTAATGGTAGAACAGCAGACCAACACTAACATTTGCAGAAATGATTAAAGAAGTTAGAAGTAAAATTGGTGCAGATTAACATATTCAGAAAGAGCAATTAATTGGAACACTTACGGCTATCCCACCAAGCCCGCCACTAAAAATTCCAACTCCCACATCAATCACATGGGTTAGATCAGAGGAGGCATCCCTGAGTGGTTTATGCATGTAATAGCTCATGTACTCATAGGTGCTAAAGAAGACAGCATTTCCAATACATTCTCTAAGAAACGTGGCACCTCCTCCACGGAAAATGCCTGTAAGCTGAGGTGAAATTATCTCAGCTAGAAAGTAATTCACTGTATTATATCAACTGAGTATCATGTTTCTCACCCCTTCGCTTTTTACAGTTTTAAGGGCACAATCGATCGGACTGCTGTACCGACTTGTACTTTGAAGGAAAGAATCAGCGCCTTGAACTTGCATTCTACACTGAAAATCCCACAATCACACCAATGATGTGACCATCTCATAAAGAAATGTCAAGCTCCTGAATTTCACTTACCTTTACCAGCTCGGATGGGCAGAGTATAAAGCTAACAACACCTCCAGCAAAAGCTCCTGAAGGAATTATGGAAAGAAGCTGTGGCTTTCCACTTTGTGTTGTTCCCTTCAAAGGTACCCCAAAAATAAATATGAAATATGGGAGAGAGTAATCATATAAGCAACCTGTAAAGTTGTAGCTTAGCTACTTTTCAGCATCATCAGCAATTAAGCATCAGAGCACTCTAAAGCATGAATGGTGGTGGTGATGTCTGTAAGATTCAACATATATTAGCATAACAAACCTGAAGAAAGTGTTTTGTCTGGGAATATATTCCAAAGGCTAGTGAACTTTCAAAGGCCATTCCCACAAAAGAAGACGTTGCGCCACGATAGAGCCCTTTCACCTGTCAAAATAGAAAGAGTTGGCCATACAAAAAAGAAGCAAATACTAACCTAGACAACTTGCATCAAACCCATGAATCACCTAGAACATGATATGAGACCATGGCATACGAAGCAGTGAAGTTGAAGCAATGAAATGGATTTGTGGAATTATGATAACAACAGGGTGCACTAAGAATTTTTATTGGGTGGACTAACATTATTGCTTGAGATAACTCCGGTGACCATCATAGACAGTAAAATAGGGGAATCAATACTAGAAAAATAAAGAGACTCTTCAGCCACATAGCAGCCAACTCAAAAATAAGTTAATAACTTTGAAATGTGTGAATAAAAAATAAAGGTCTCACAGGGATTCAAGAGGCATACTCCTTCCGTCTTCAATATTCTTGTAGTACAGTGCAAACCATTCTTGTACTTGATCCCATTAGCTTCAGTATTATGTTTTTGCAGCTTCACCTGCTAATACAGATCAACAAGGACAAAAAAAAATAGATACCAAGTGATGGACTACCCTCAAGTTCTCCTAAATAACAGTGGTGCTTGTGCAATTCATTAAGTACCTCCATCACTCATAAAAGGTAGCCAGAAAGGCATGTTAATTTAATTCACAACTAAGACAGTTTCTGTGATTATTTTCGGCATAAATTGCTTAAAAGAATTGGCTGGCTGTGTTGTATTTATCAGAAACACTACTGATACGAACACTTGATAGGAAGTACAATTTCAGGATAATGATTGTAGGCTATTGGTCAAGTTACACCAAAAACCAATAATGTGAGGATTTATCCTGAATTAATCTATGACGGACTACAAGGCCAGTGAAAAAAATCCAAATGTGAACTAACGGCAGCAAGAATGTGCATTTCAGTCCATTGCAAATAATCGAACTCCTAAATTTCGAACTCTGATTGTCATTTGTATTTATGCAGGTTGAATACAAAGATCAACTGTGTATATTTTAAATGCTAACTCGTTCAAAGAGATCAATCCTCAGCAAACCAAGTATATTCAAACCTATTTCAATCAGCTTAGATATTATCTAATCTCTCTACTAAACAAAATTACTAAAGGATCAGTTCACAACCAGCAAGTCATCAGAAATTGGGCCAGAAAGCAATCTCAAACGATTAAGGAATGTGCGTGTGCGTGAGGGAGAGAGGGACCTTGACAGTATCGAATGGATGACCAACAATGACAGTGGAAACTCCGGCCAGCATACCGGCAAAATACTCCTTGTAACCCGACATAAAACCCGCATTCTCCCCCATTTCTGTTTTCTCTTATATGAACACTCTCTCACTCCAGAAACTCAAAATCCCGTGAATAATCTATGAGAAACCGCATTGGGCAGTATCATCTTTTTGATTGTACTAACTGCAATCAAATTCTCACGGTTGATAAAACTCCGGCGGCGGCGGAGATAGGTCGGCAGCTGAGAAAGACGGTAAGCGCCCTTTAGTGGAATTGTGTTCGTGCCCTGATTATGAACGGTTAGCACGCTTTTGCTCGAACTGATATCAATAAGATTTATACTTTGGTTAGCACGCTTTTGCTAGAACTGATATCAATAAGATTTATACTTTTGTGAGACTTAAAAGGTTTTGAGTTCGAATCCACGATGATACGATACGATTTTTAAATTTAGATTTATTTGCAGAAAAAGGTATTCTTTCTACCGGATATGAAATCACAACAATATCATGCTATTGTATATATGACTCGTTTTAAGAATCCGGTGTAACTCTAGTCGACTGTAGTACCCTCATTCATTCTCATTCCCCCATGTGCTTTTCCTTTCTTCGTCGCTTTGACTGGAGAAACACGATGAGTACTGCGGTAGTGTTAGTTCTCCATGGCTGTCGTCTCTTCTCTCTGGTACGGTGCGATGGAGGCGTTAATTTGGGATCAGTCTAGTACAATTTCTCTTTGGGTTCTAGTTAGTTTGAGGTTCTTCTCTTTGGTACAGTGACTTCAGACCAATGTCTCTTCTCATGTTATTAAGGTCGTGACCATCTCCCGGGATCTCAACCCGTTGATCTCATTCAAGTATGATGAGCCGTTGATTAGTAACCACTGGAGAAGGCAATCTTTTCTCTCCAGAGACCTCAAAAATGGTTCAAGTGAAGCATGCTTAGCTATATATAGAGACCTCAAAATCTTTCTTTGGATGAAGTACAACATATGACTATAACTGTTACATCAATCATCTAAATGGATCAACATTGCCACATACGGGTACTAATCCCAGTAAGTATGATCACCACAACCGATGACAAACTTAACCATATATTTATCAATTACAACAAATAAAGTTTCCAAATATTTGGCAATATTTATTGTTTCGATGGGAGTGTATAACATCTTTCATTCGCTGAAGAAGAGTCATTGGACGATTACAGCTTACTTGGTATAAGGTCAGTAGGTACCCTGTGCTGTGCTGTCGTCTTCAGCAACTTGTTTCTGTCAGCTATAAATTTGGCAAAACGAGAACCCTTTATACCTTTACCTTTGTCTTCAGCAGGGAATTTCAGTATATCGGGTATGGGCTCTGGCTTGGGATATACAGGTGGCATCAACGCCCATATAGACGAAAGGTGCTCGTTAGGCTTGTCAAGTTCTTCTAAAACCGCAAAATTCTGCATATCTGGAAAAGAGGAAGTATGGGTTCTCATCAAATTTAATTCTTAACCTCATTGTTAACAAGAAGCACAAAAGATGATCCAGGAAAGAATAGCCTTTGATAGAGATTGAGTACAGCAAGTAGGATCGCCCTAGCAAATTTTCTTCAATATCTACTGATTGGTTTGTGTTGTTCATCACATTTTACCATTGCTGGTTTTTTAAATAGAATGAAGAATGCAAATTGGTACCAAATGCAAATTAAAAAAAATAACCTTCAGCGAACTTCAAGATGGGCTTTAGCGCTGCACATGGGATGCTGAAGTTCAAATGTGGTATGACAGTTCCTCCACCATGCTTGGCATTGCTAGCAAAGAAATAAGTAACAAAATTTAGGGTCAACGATCCAAGATACAAACAACTACGTAAGCAAAGATAAAAAAAAAGATCAGAGAAGGGGGGAGGAATAAAAGTATTATGAGGACAATACAGACTTAAAACCAACTTCTATTCAACAAATATTGACAGTAGTCACATGCAGTAGCAATTGTAAAATGATTTAAACTTCATATCTCAAGAGAAAACGAAAAGAAGAAAGAGACATATTCTGGATCTTCTGGCAAGTCATAAACATAGCTTGTTAGCTGGAGAAAAAGTGTCCCATTGACATGTTAGTTGTCCATGAAGAACACATACCTTGTGACGAGACCAATCATGCAACCATTTGAGTTGACAACAGCACCACCACTACTGCCAGGATGGACTGCTGCAGTTGTTTCAAGCATGGCCGGGAATCGCTCACATGAGTTCAGTTTACCGGATCTGGTCTCTGGAGATCTAGCAGCTTCAATTACTTTAGCTATCACACCAACGCAAGCAGATGGAAGGAAATCTGAATTTTTTCAAAATTACCAAACCTTAACTGAGGGTAACAGGATGTAGAAGTGACACTGAGAAGAAAAAAATACAGCACCAAATACTATAATGACTATTTACTTGCTACATAATGTACTTCTAAATGTACTGCTGGGGCTGGGCTAATAACTCAACGCAGAAGATTGGCAGTACAGTTAATGAATAGGAAAAACAAATTGTCTTAATCCAGAAAATGGAATAGGAAATTCTCGTTATAGCCTGTTGGGCTATGAAATTTTAGCAGGCAAGCCCACAGCTGACGATGCACCGGCCATACTGGTGGTGATGAACATGCTGTGCTGTAAGTCAAGCTGTTCACCTTGTAAATAAGTGGGTAGCCCTTTTCTTAACCAAGGCATAAAAAGTTAACAGGTGCCAGGTGCCCCGCACAATGAGCTTTTTCTCCTCATTGAGGACTGAGGAAGGCTAACAGAGCTAACGTAGCCAGCAACAAATTTGAATAAATAGATTAATGATCTAGCACATAAAACTAGCCACAGGAGCCTTTAATGTGCCAACATAAAATTCACTTTCTCCACATAAACATCCAATATATTCACTTAGAAAAACAAGGCCAAAGATATCGAAACAAATATGAGGTATAGTTTTGTATAACCATCAGTCAGATAGTTAATAGGAAAGCACAGGTGGGGAAGAAATATCACCGCAACGAGGCCCAAACAATCCATGCCCAATGACAAATGCCTCCGATCCAGATGAGGGGCAATCAACATCCAAGGAAATGGGACAAAGCTGATCAGGAGCTATCTCAAGCTGCAGTAGTGCAACATCTAAGGGGCCTTTGGAGACATAGACTATCGTAGCATCAGTCCAAATCCAGGGATCCATAAAGTCTAAGCGCACGCGTATATTTCTGTGATTTATTTTGGGCAAGCTGAATCGAGAAAGTCCATCGTCATTTTTCAAAGAAATGTCTGCTGCTTTTAGATTTGTAGCAAGCAGATTCTGACTTGATTTTTCAATATTAATTGTCTCAAGCCTCGTATGAACATTTGGAATAATAGAAACTTCCGATCTCCTCTCCTTTCTGTCACTAGTCAAAGCTGCTTTTCCAAATCTCCATGGCTCAAGGAGATGAGCGTTTGTAAGTACGAGACCTTGTTTATTGAGCAAAACACCAGATGCCCATGATCCATCATCAGTGGTGATAAGACAAATCGAAGACATAGCCTTTTCAACTGGAGACAAAGTCCGAGAACCAAATGGACTCGGCGCATGAGAATGATTAGGAAGGTCATAGTCTTTGGGTATTAAAGTTTCAACAACATTGACTCTGTCTGAGGCACTATGAGGCTTTTGTAGCAGCAACTCACTGCATGCAGAGGCAATGGCTTCCCATGGAATCACCATCTGTCAAGTGTCAACCACAGACATATAGAGAAATAGTTACAGTATTCAAACGATAGACATGGTCCATTCTAATTAAGAGGATGTTTGGCCGAGCCTATAAGCTCCTCAAACAACTAAGTTGTTTGAGGAGCTTATAAGCTCTTGGAAAGTGTTTGGCAAACTAAGCTCCAAAACCACTTATAAGCTGTAAAAGTAAGCTCAAATAGCTTATAATCTCTCCAAAAGATAGTTCCTCAACCCCAACTTATTTTTGCATGAATCTTATAAGCAACATTTACTTTACAAAACACCCCCTAAGTATAAGTTCTTAGACCCAGCTTACGTTGTTTTGTTATTACAAACATATACCTATCCAATTTCATATATCTTTGATTTTCTCTCTAATTAGGATTTTCTCTCTATAATTAGGACTTTTTCTCTCTAGCTTGTGAGTTCAACTATCCACACACTTTGACAACTTATAAGCTCTTGAGATCTTACAACTTATAAGATCTTGAAAAATCTTATAAGTTGTTGCCAAACATCCCCTAAATCTTATCCTGTACAAGGCACGTCCTAAAAATGGAATCTTCCCCTAAGACTGACCAATACAAGTTCTGCATAAACAAGGGAAGAGAGATCATCCTGCACACCTGAACTTCAGTGCCGCTAATCTTTTGCCGCAGTGGTCTCGTCAGAAGACCAACCAATTGCGCTTGTTCACTGAAAACTGGGCTACCTTCCATTCCTGAGATATTCAAGGTTAATGCTATGAGAATCAGAAAAATACAAGAATCAAAGAACAACTTTGACGAGCTTTTTGCTCACACCAGGAAGACATCTAATATCAGCCATCAATAAAGAACTTGTTGAAGAACTGGGTGGGTAGCTGTTGCCAATTGACCCAACTGAAATACTGCACGCAGAGATTATATTTATAAGTTATAGCAATCCAGCACTCAATCACTTGAGAGTTGAGATTCAAAGTGTACACTATCAATTACTAACCCTAAAGCTGAAGGTTGTCTACACATTGTACTATCATACATCCAACAAACAGAACCGTTTCACAGACATAATACGGCAACAATTGTGCAGGAAAAATCATTCTTTAAGTTGCCACTCCATGCAGGTATGAATTAATAGAATGGCATGGAAAGACAAAGCACAATCATGGAGCAAGTATAAAGAAGAAGCAATAAATTACTTGTTAAAGAAATGTAGAGGGGATAATATGCCAAAAGGAGATCCCATCGCCAGAAGAAGACCGCCTCTCTTTGGAATAGATCTCAGCACCTTCAGGGAATTCTGGAAAAAACATATCAAGACCTTTACAATCAGAGCTAGGAAATGGTTTTCAATGATACGATGGTGCAAAATGACCACTTAGCATTTGTACTGGGCATGCAATATTAATATGACAGTACTAGAATAAAAATCATACAGCTGCAGAAAATTTGGAGGGAACTTCTAGCAGGGCAATTCTTGTAGCTGATTGCCCCAAGAGATTAGGACTGCTTGATCCCATACTCCCAATGGGCAAATGATTCTGGAAGGGTGATTGCTCAACCTGAAATCAGCAGTTGATAGTTCCTGTTACATAATACACCATCTATAATGTCAAATATCAATATGTTTTCCCAGACAAGCACGCCAATCTTTCATTTTTTAAGGTCCAGAAATTCAAAGACAGTGACATTGTCAAAAACTTTCAGAATAGTCAATCTAAGCATGACAGAAAAGGATGGACTTGAAGCCCACAGGCATAAAGGTCTCGTGAGGCAAGATGCTCATCTTGTGGGAGCTTGCAGTGTTAATCAAGCATTATAACTAGCTTCATAAAACTAGACCCTCAAATGCATTGATTAGGCCAGTGTCAGTGGCTACACCAGTGGAAAAAATGGCAAATAATTGGAATAACTAGCAATCTAGCATCCAGAAAGGTTTCCAACTGCAGGTTTTATACTTGCTTAGGTTAGAGTCCTACCTGCCCATGACAATGGAGTGGATATGGATGTTTATGGGAGCTTCATTATTGTTGCAGCAGAAGTCAATGTATAGAATCTATTATGCATTTCATAAGCTACATGGTTTGCAGCAAAAAGCCAGAGCTCAACTTGAAATGAGAATTGTAAACAATATGAAAGTGAAGTTATGATCCATCAATTTCTTGTCTCAAAAACAATTTCAGGAGATCACTGTCCATGTTGGCTTTTATCAAAAACTTACTACTATATGTTAACACAAAGGTGAAGAAATTACCTGTTCATGGGAGCTGTCAATATGTTGAGGACGGCTATGAGAGGCTAGAGACCAACCAACTTCCCAACTATGTTCCAGTGAACCGCAAGAAGCTTCAATTAGAGATTGGACAGCAGCAGATGTATGTGGAATGTCAAGCTTCAGAGGAATATGTACCACTATTGTCAGGAATTCTTGTTGACGAATATTTAGATAAAATTAAGCACTAGTTATTGAGCATGAAAAGTCTGAAAAAAAGTAGCATCCTTGAAGAATGACTTGTGCACACAACTTGTTGTACTACTAAAAGCTTATATATTGAACACCTTAGTAACTTATTGTTCCTAAGGCCTTCAGAATATTTAACAACAAGTGTCCTAGATAATTGTGTACCATCTTTAGTAGTTGAGCTGGACGCCAAGGTAAAGACTCGACATTTCCATCTACCATAGACTTTGCCTGATCATCAAAAAACCCATACAACTATGTCAGCCAAAATTACACTATCATCCAATGATTGGCTCGAAAATTATATCTCTAGTACAAAGTTGTGCACCTCCATTAGTATATCAATCTGAACACCTGGTATCAAACGAGGCTTCTTCTACAAAATTGAAAAATAACTGTCAGATAACTGAATGACCAAGACACTAGTTGAAAATTTTGATATACCATAATTTCTGCACATATATATGTGAAAATATCAAACCTCTGAACTGCTTTCCTGGTATGACTGAGATACAAATGGTTCCACCACAGATGCAGCTGTCACGACCAAGACGCTCTCTGACAATTCCAAGTTACTGGATGCTGGAAAAACCATTCCTGAAGCTGATAGCATAGTTTTGCCAGAACTACGGAAACAGAAAATTTTGCTTCAAATTTCAATTTACAAGTCCACAGAAACACAACAGATATTACTTGAATTAATTTATATATATCTAACTCTACATCAAGCATTTATGATACAAGTCAATCAAACAATTCCACACAATAACAAGTTATGTGGCATTAATATGATGAGACTTGGAACTTACTTATACTGGTGGAAAGCATGATTTCGCATCTTCAGACCCTTCGGGTCCTGAGAAGAACCAAGGAACAAAAAAATATTATGATAACAAAAATCAATCAGTTTTGAGCAAAAAATAAGAAATTAACAAAACTTGGAAACAACAAAAGGCCGAATCTCAATATCAAAAGCGTTGACTTCAATGAAAGATTGAATGAAAAATGGATATAATACACAGAGATATGTGTGTGAAGAATGGATTGAGAAACTCACGGGGCCTTGAACTCTGACCATCACAGCGAAGTTGCGAGCAAATTCAGCAACTTCAGGGAGACCCATGCCGACAAGCTCAGAACCAAGGGTCTATCCGTGAAGTTGCATAAGACCACCGCGCCGCCTTCTTATCTAGGGATTTAAGTGATTTTAGAAAAACAATCAATCGGTAGTTTAGATTGAGTGAATCGGTAGTTCGCATGCACGCATATCACACGAGTTGACTGAATTGAATTGGGGAAAATTCCAATTCTCGAGGCATACCAGGAGCAGACGACGACGTTTGCCGGCCCGCCGCAATTCGCTGTTGCTTGGAAACTTTTCCTTCGCTTCTGCCCCTTTTTTCCCATAATCTGATACTATGAGACTGGGAATTCTTGAAGTGAAGTACGGTAACATCACCTGTGAAAAAAAAACTAACCACCATAAAGAGTAAAATTATCAATTTTAGTCCTAAAATATACCATCAAAATATGAATTTATTCTAAAATATACACATTTTGAAAAATAGGTTTATAACAAATGAAAATATCGGCGAAGTAAACCTATTTTTTTATGGTTCCGTAAAAAAACTAACAGTCAACGCTAATTGCACAATGGCATGACCGTTAGTTTTTTAACGAACCATTTCTCGATTTATGCGTGTCATCCTTGCGCAGGGGCCATGCTAATTTTCTGTGTATCGTTCCAATTTTATCGGTTGTCCCCGAAGGGACTAGTTTTTGACGGAATCGTCCAAAAAGGACCACTCCAATAATAATTTTATTTGTTATGGACCTATTTTTCAAAAGTGAATATTTTAGACTAAATTCATATTTTAGTCATATGTTAAGCATCAAAATTGACTTTTACTCAAAAAAAAAAAAACCTTAGATATACACTCTTTGGGGAAGGGATCCTCCGCTATGTTAAAAAAATACAGCAGACCCTGCAATGCTCAAAATGCAGCAAAAATCAAATGAAACGTAGTAAAAATCCTTTTGTTCCTTTTTTGTTCCTTTTCAATTGATGTGAATATATTTTATTATTAAATTAGTTTTTTAATAATAATATATAACATATCAAATGAAAAGAAACGGAAGGATTTGAAGTTGCATCTTATTTGGGTTTTGTTGCGTTCTGAGCACTGCAAGGCCTACTGTGTTTTTTAACACAACAAAGGATCTCCTTCCCAATCTGTGTCCAACAAAAGTATGAGGCACAAATTTTAATTATAGTACTCCATTAATAATGTAAACGATAGATAAAGAATGATTTAAGTAATTTTAGTTGAGAGTGGATTAGTGTATTGTGATTCAGTGGCTGACACAGGATTTTGCAACTGGGGGGTCCAAATTACTTTAATAGTTGCAGAGTATTTTTTGATATCACCGCAAGTAGTTGTTGCATAAGTGATAAGGAAGTTGTGACATATATAGATTATAGTGAATGACAAATAATAAAAGTGTGACAATAACTAGATACACATATGATTATTAAAAGTAGTTGAAAAAATGGAAAGGGTTAACAAAATAAAAAAAATTAAAAAATTATTGCAAATCGAGTAGTATATTTTAAAATTAATAACTTGACTATTTGAAAAAAATGAGAAGTGTTAACTAAATGAAAAAAAAAAGTTATAACAAATTGAGGATGAATTATGGCCCTCGCATCAAACTCAAATCTCTCAAGTGAAAGGCCTATATTTCAGCCACTTGCACGAGCAGGTGTACACTTACCCTTTGTGAATCTAATATATACTCCCCCCTTCCCCGATTAAGAGTCATACTTCATTTTTACCATAAATAGTAAGTAGGTCTCTCATTCCACTAACTCAATTCACTCACATTTTATTATAAAACCAATATAAAAATATGGTTCTCACGTACTTTTTCAACCAACTTTTCTTTACATTTCTTAAAACTCGTGTCCGATCAAAGTGTGACTCTTAATCGAAGACGGAGGGAGTATATATATAGGCAAAGATAAAAAAGTTGGGGGTTCCATAGGACCCCAAGGCTTTATGTAGGTCCGCCTCTGTTGTGATTGTATAAGTTGAAAATAATATGACGTGTAGTAGTAATGTATTGTTTAACTATTATAAAATAAAAAAGTTCATACTTTTTAGAGACGGATCAATAAAAAAATAGTTCACACTTTTCAAGGACGAGAGGAGTAGTTAGGATCATAAGAATTAAAATTCTACATCCGTCCCCCCGTTAATTGGCACCAATTTCCTTTTTTTATCCGTTCCCGATTAATTGGTGTAACATCTCTTACTCGATAGGTAAAAATCCACCGCATAATGACGTCATCAATTGGAATTTGTGGAAACTCAAACAAAAATTCATTACGGAAAATTTTTCATATTAGGACATTACAGCAAAAATGGACTATCAAAGCTTCATACCAAACATGATACACTTTATAAACTTTCTCAAACGACTAAAGACTCGCTGAAGATGCAGCCACTGCGCTACTCTGATGTCAAAATCTATGCTTAACCTGTAGGGAGGGAAAAGTGCTTAGAAAGCCCAGTAGAGTATTCATATACTAAAACAAAATTATTCAGAACTGAGAAATAATAAACCAACATATTTACGTAAGTAGATATCTAATGATCTTTACCTCATTAGAAATTAATATTCTTAGTAAATAAACTTATCTATATTCCCGTTACAGCTACAGAATCCTCATCCCATATTTAGACTTCTGAAACTTATAAGTTCATATACATTGTCAAATCATATTAGCAAAATATCAAATTTCCAACACTTATATCATAGCTCCACAGAAACACACATAACATAACTCTATGTCATGCCCTAAATATCAAGACATATCCTAATTATAATAGAGATTTCACACAATAGCATAGTACAACACATACAACTCCTTTATTTGGCTTAGTAACAGACATCGGTACACGGGTCAAATCCGATGCAAATACAGACGCAGCTATTGCCCTTGAAAGGACGCCGCACGGACCACCCATTTAGGGTGTAGACGACAAATCGTATCAGACACTCCAAAAGAGCCAATCATATCAGAAACTCTCATAACAAATTATGTCAGATGCTCCCAAGAGCAATGTATATCAGACAGATAGATAAGAGCCAATCAGATAACAAACTATCCCCACTTCAGTTATCCAGAAGATAAGTGATTACATATAATGCAATAATTGTTGTCACATGACATAGCAATTATACTCAATGAACATATTCAAGCACAATGCATAAACACATTTTCGTATGTCATACTATTACCCATCAAAATTCTATAGGACCACACTCAATACATCAAATCTCACATAAACATGTAACAAATTATTATCACTTTAAAATCAACAGATTCACATATATATCTACTAATTATATCACAACATGAACGTATAACCCACATCATTCAAACTTAATACACATGGTCACATCAACATACATTTACTAGTATTAATAAAAATCTTATTTAACAAAATATGCACGTAATTAACGAAATTGAGTTCTAACATAGGACATCCTACCTCGAAAGCCCAAAGCGTCTTCATATAACAGTTATCTTAGTCTCACGCCTTCACTTTTCGCCAACTGCATGAGTGTGATCACCTCATACAATATATATTATGTAAGTTAATAGTACCAACATAATTCCATTTTTATAGTTGTTATTGTTCCTTTAACTTTTAATCTAACCACTTCACTGTAGTGACTTTTTATTGATGAGGTAAATTCATCCGGACACGTTCAAAGACTTAGCCTAATACTTTCCATTACCCAAATAAGTCTAGTTTAGTTTCCAACAAGATTCCCTCAAAACTTCTTAGTGGTCTAGGAGATATCATCTATTTCTGGCAATGTTCTCTAAACAATTTATATATATTTGAAATGAATTCCTAAAATCTCAAAATTGTTCAGGTGACAACAAGACCCATTAAAAGTAGTTAAAAAATTGTTAAACAAACATTTTCACTTCCCTACGCATGCCAAATAATTCGGAACAGTTGACCGAAAAACAAGGATTTAAACATCTCTATAACTTGTAGCAAACTCTTTTTCACTTCTTATTCAAACATCTCCTAAATTATATATATCTCATCAGGCTTGATCTTCAAACTACCAAAACCATCCATAAGGTATATTTTCAAATTACATGCTAAGATTACCATAGCTTCTAATAATTTATTAAAATATATCTTACTCTATCCAAAATCATATATTCATCAATAATTCAAAGGTTAAATCATTCTAATAACTCAAATCATGAGGACAGAAATTTAATCATTTCAAACTAAATGAAATATCAATCTATATACTACAAAATTAGGATAAGAAGGTAGTCCTACCTCAAGAATGTCCCGATTATCCGATTACATCGTCAATGTAAATTGAAAATTAGTGAAGAAAAATGGCTATGGAGTCTTGGAGAGGGGTTGCCGATTTTCTTGATGAAGAAGTAGGGGAGAAGAATTTCAATTTAGATCTTAAAAGGTGCCTCCAACTATTATTTTAATTCATGGACATTATGTTGCCATTTGGCATAATCCTCCATATCCATGTATATGATAAATTTCTAGACTTTTCTATATACTTCTAAGAACTAAAAAGAACTCATCTTATGGTATTACTTGTAGGAATAAAATCACCATGCTTAGATCAAGTCATTAGAGTAGTGTATTTCATGCGAATTACAAATTTGCCCTTCTATAAATTCTTATACAAACATCAATCAAATTCTAATTCCTTGCATAATATTACTCATATTATACTTTTAATACTCATTTAGAAAGACACAATGACACTCATTAACTGACACTTATAATTTAAATTTATTCAGCTCCCTCGGCATCAGCGCCATTGCCGAAAACCTGATTCATAAACTTTATTTATCCTGATTATAAACCTTCTAATTCCCTTTCATTTCCAACCATATATGATTTTCACTATTTTTTTTATATAGAATTATTTGTCGTAAGGTCTGATTCTACTATTTCTAAGCCGGAATGGAAAATCCCGTCTAGGGTCATTTTTGGGATATTACATTTTCTATTGTCCAGATTAGTAGCATAATCAACATCACAATATCCCAAAACAGCTTCTTCACACTTCTTATCACTTCCCTTAAACAAGATACCACAATTGCTGGAGTTTCTCAAATATCTGAGAATCCACTTGAGCGCATTCCAGTGCTCCTTATCCGGGTCAGACATGTATCTACTAGTGACTGAGATAGCATGGGCTAGGTCTGGCCTCGTACAAATCATGGTGTACATTATACTCCCAACAATGCTCGAGTAAGGAACTGACTCCATCTCCAATGCTTCCTGCTCAGTTCTTGGAGCCTGCTCCTTTGACAGTTTAAAATTTTGTGAGAGAGGGGTAGCAGCTGCTTTAGCATTTGTCATATTGAATTTCTTAAAGACTTTCTCAATGTAATCTGACTGAGATAGCCACAGTAGCTTCTTGCTCCTATCTCTCAAGATATTCATTCCCAGAATCTTTCTAGCTTCACCCAAGTCTTTCATTTCAAAACTTCTCTGTAAATCAGCTTTGATCTTTTGTATCTCAACCAATGAAGGTCCAGCTAGTAACATATCATCTACATAAAGCAAGAGGCAGGGGCGGAGCTAGGAATTTGTAGGGAAGGGGACAAATTTATCTATGAAGAAAATTTAAGAATTTGAGGTGGGGCATTTAGTGAAAAATTAAAAGAAATAAATTTTAAAACAGACAATATATCTATGGGGAAAAAATTTTGAGGTGGGGCAAATGCCCCTCCTACCACCTTACTAGATTCGCCCCTGGCAAGAGGTATTGGAGTATTCCCCTTTTTCTTAATATAGATGCAATCATCATATTCAGATCTGAGAAAACCATGTATAGTCATCTGTTCATTGAACTACTTATT